>NC_070606.1:76302500-76602500 GCF_027172205.1 Podarcis raffonei
TTTATTATTTATTATTTATTAAGGTCCATGAATAATCATAGTTTAGCGGTCCCCGGCCCTAAGGAAGTCAGATTATCCTCCACCAGAGCCAGGGCCTTCAAATTGATGGCTCCGACCTGGGAGAATGCTCTGTCCCATGAGACCAGGGCCCTGCAGGATTTAACTTCCTTCTGCAGGGCCTGTAAGACAGAGCTATTCCACCTGGCTTTTCAATTTGAACTTAACCTGATCTTTTATTCTCCTTCCTTCCCTCCCCCTCCCCTTTTTATGAAGATTACCCGCTCTGGGATCCCACAGCTAATTCTCTCCTGGTCTCCTCGCTGGCCCAAATAGGACAAATTTAGCCAGCTAGCCCTGGTGATCATCTAATGTATATTGGATGGATTTTCCCCCCTAAACTGATTTTTGAATTCTGAATTTATTGTTATTCACGTTTTATACTGTATTTTATGCTGTTTTTTGTTGCATCAATTAAGTGTTTTAAATTTGTTGTTAGCTACCCTGAGCCCGGTTTTCTGAACCAGGAAAGGTGAGGTATAAATAAAAATTTATTTATTTATTTATTATTATTATTATTATTATTATTATTATTATTATTATTATTATTTATAAGGACATTTCTCAGACATTTGCCCTGATATATAAATATGGAGTAACTGTCAGGGACTTGGCAGAGGAAGAATGGTGGAGACCACCTCCCGAGCTTGACCCTTCCAGGGAGGAGGAGGAAGAAGAAAGTTTAGATTTACAACAGGGATTTGAGGGAGGTTAGAGCTCAGAGGCAGATGAGAGAGAAAGTTGGGAGATAATGGGAGAGGAGGAGGAGGAGGAAGCACCCGGGGGGGGCAACAGCTGACGGACATAGTGTCTTTAGAAAGCATTCCAGACCCTCCCTCTCCCAGAACCTGGCGAGTCTTGAAAGTAGACAAGCAAAAAGCTCAAAGACAGAGGGCACGTAGCAGCACCCATAGGAGAGATGATGAGAATGACGAATGAGGAAGTGGGAAAGACGGAGGGTGGAGATTCACTCAGGACAACACCATTATCCAATTACCTATAGCTTCTCTTGGTAAATACAGAATAAAAAGCAGACAGTAAGAAACATTCCCTTGCCTTTGTACATTCCTGGGCAACCAGCCGGGAGTCACTGGCAACAGCCTGACAGTAACAGAGAAATAAAATCACAAATGCCACACTCCCCAGTGCAGCATAAGCATAAGGGCAAGAGCCTATGTCGTCCAGCATCCTATTCTCACAGTGGCCAACGAGGTGTATGGGAAGGCCACAAGTAAGACCTGAATGAAACTGCATTTTCCCCACCTGTGATTACCAGCAATTAATATTGGGACAGTGTTCTCAAAGCTACAAACATGAGTCTGACCAAACTGCGGGAGGCAGTGGAAGACAGGAGTGCCTGGCGTGCTCTGGTCCATGGGGTCACGAAGAGTCAGACACAACTAAATGACTAAACAACAACAATATTGGGAGGCATCCTGCTTATGACAGTGACGGTAAAACACAGCCATCATGGCTAGAGGCCATTGATCACCTTCTCCTCCATCAATTTGTTTAATCCTCCTTTAAAGCTATCCAGGGTTGGTGGCCATCACTACATCCCATTAGGGTGAGTTTAACTGTTTGCTGCATGAAGAAGTATTTTCGCATATCCTAAATCTCCCTACATTCAGTTTCATTGGATGGCTCGAGTTCTAGTATTATGCATAAACATAGTATGTGGATGTATAAACACTTGCTTCTAAAGTTAAATCCCCGCCATCTTGTTCAGGAAACATGACCAAAGTGTGCTTGCTCAGCTAATCAAATTAGATCTGCAGCCACAATTATTTCAATGAATTTGAACAGCTTACCTAGATGGAAAGTTTTGTTTGGTTTTGTTAAAAAAAAAAGTTTTGCTGCCTCTCACAACAGGCTTCCATTTACTTGAAGGCAATTCTCATTTAACCAGTGATATATTTATATTTATTCCGGCACCACAATCATAGCCTATTTAAGTAAGTCCGAGAAAGACTGGCTTCCAAGTAAACATGCACAGGAGTGGTACGCCCAAGCCTTCCTCCTAAATTGTCCTAGAAGGACTTGTCGCAACCCCATGGGCAGAAAGAAATGGAGGCATATGAAGGACAGGTGATTTTTCTAGCATCTCTCAAATAGCATCAAGGGATTTTCATTCTAATTGTTAGCTGTCAGCGTAATAAACAATTAAAAAAAAAGACCCTGGTTTTTAGTCGCAAATCTTTTTGATGTAAATGCAAGACAGAATATGATTGCGGGGGTGGGGAGGGGGTAGGAAATAAGAAATGACACAGCTACTGCCTTGGTGCAAATGCAGCATTTATATTTCCTGCTGGCAGATGCATTTGCCAAGAAATGCCTAATGTAATAAAATTAGACAATTTAACCAGCATGGTGGATTTGCCCATTTTTGCTGTCAAGCATCAATACCGGCACTTAACCTCCAGAATAAAGAGACACATGACTAAACTTGTATATGTGTTTTATAGGACAAAACCAGATTTGCCAAGTATACATTGTATGCATCTGATATATATCTATATCTGTATCTATATGGATATAGAGATATATATGGCCCCCACATATATACGTGCATCCATATCCACAAACACTTTATATATTTTAGAATGCACGCAATGCATTTAAAATGATTTCCATGGGTGGATGAAATATACCCCTGATATCCTTCGCTTTCATCATTAAATAATGTTCGGGAAAGTTAAATAATGCACAAAACATACAGTGATCATCCAAATGCTGTCTAACCCTATCAAACACAGGTCAATGCCATCAGAACTGCTATCTGAAATTTCCTCTAGTAGAGCTGGCAAATGCTTTGGAAGTACAGAAAGCCTAGAATTGAGACAGAATTACACTAGCATTGTGTAAATAATCAAACTGTGACCTGTGGGGTTAAAACCTATAATTGGAGTGATACTTCAAAGAGATGACTACTTTCTCAGTGCTATTTTGTGCAGCCAGATAGGAAGATGACTTCTTAGGATTTTTTTATTGGCCAGCACTACTGCTGCAACAGTGATATTTTCAACAGCTGCTGGTGCATTTGTGTTCTGACAAATTAGAGGATAAAGCAAAGCATTAAAGAATATCAAAGGCTTAATTTAATGGAAAAACAACCACCACTCCAACTGGATATATTTTACAGTGAATTAATAATGCAGATTTACACAAAACATGCTATTTTTTACAGTCTGGCTTACAGAAAGCGTTACAATATTTTTGCCCCTTTTAGCTTTTTTCCCCTCACAAAAATAGTAGAATTGGTAAGATAACCAATATTTTGTAATATTTAGTAAATGTGCAATCTGACCAATGGACCTTTACTTTTTCTTTTTTCAGCAATAGGCATGTCATCATTAATATCATTTATATAGCTCTGTCATATGTATGATTCGTTGTGATATAATATCTATGACCACTTATTTACTGCATAAGAATACCTATGTATGCTTATACCTAATTTATTCTTCGCCTTTATTTCTCATCCAAACATACTTTAGATTCCCCTGTGTTAGTTTATGCTGTTCCTTTGTCTGGAGAGGTATCCAAGTAAAACTCTGGTCATTTTTTGGGGGGGGGTGGAATCTGTAGCCTCTGAGAAATAAATGCTATTTTTCCAAATTATGTTAGTGTGAGGAAGGCTCCTCTTACTTCATCTTGTGTAAAAGCGAAGTTATGAGGCAATTCACTGAGCTACCATGTGCAGGATAACTCGGTAAATCCCTCTGAATTAAAGGATTAATATCTTAAAGACAGCTGAAGTTGATATGCTCTGTCATTTCTCAAAGTGTATTTGTACTCATTTATTTTGCTCCAATTCTCCAATCAAATACATAGGTCTCCTAGGCTGAAATCCTATACCCACTTTTCTGGGAGTAAGCCCCATTGAACTCAGTGTGACTTGCTTCAAAGTAGACATCTCAACGATGGTAAGTAAAGGGTAAAGGGACCCCTGACCATTAGGTCCAGTCGTGGCCGACTCTGGGATTGCGGCGCTCATCTCGCTTTATTGGCTGAGGGAGCCGGCGTACAGCTTCTGGGTCATGTGGCCAGCATGACTAAGCCGCTTCTGGCGAACCACAGCAGTGCACGGAAACACCGTTTACCTTCCCGCCAGAGCAGTACCTATTTATCTACTTGCACTTTGACGTGCTTTCAAACTGCTAGGTTGGCAGGAGCAGGGACTAAACAACAGGAGTTCACCCCGTCGTGGGGATTCGAACCGCCGTCCTTCTGACTGGCAAGTCCTAGGCTCTGTGGTTGAATCCACAGCGCCACCCGCATCCTCTCAAAGATGGTAAAGTACCTCAAGAACCTGTTTGACCAAAGACAACAGTAATTGACTGCAAACACCAAGAACAATGGTGGCTGTATCATATAACTTTCAACACCTGGAAAGAATGTCTTTCTCTTCCCTCAGTTTGCAAAGGTGGACCAAATGTCTGACTTGGTACAAACCAGCTTTCGAAGGAGTGTTAAGGAAATTGGTCCCCCTGACAGTTGTGTCCTTAGAAAAATAAAGCAAACACGGGTCCTCTCTTTGCCGGGTATAAGACATTTGGACGTGAAGATTGAGTCACATGGAGTGCAAGAAGATCAAACCTATCCATCTCTAAGGAAATCAGCCCTGAGTGCTCACTGGAAGGACAGATCGTGAAGCTGAGGATCCAATACTTTGGCCACCTCATGAGAAGAGAAGACTCCCTGGAAAAGACCCTGATGTTGGGAAAGATGGAGGGCACAAGGAGAAGGGGACGACAGAGAACGAGATGGTTGGATAGTGTTCTCGAAGCTACCAGCATGAGTTTGACCAAACTGTGAGAGGCAGTGGAAGACAGGAGTGCCTGGCGTGCTCTGGTCCATGGGGTCATGAAGAGTCGGGCACAACTAAATGACTAAACAACAACAACATTGCTTTAAACACTTTCACACTTGGCCATTTCAATCCATATAGCCAATTGTTTATTTATTTATTTAGTTGTTTGTTTGTTTAGGTCTCTATAGCAGCCTCCATCAGAAGCTCACAGGATGGTTTACTCTATATCCATCCCTCCTTGTTGTAAGACAACATCATGGACTTGATATGTCTCTTAAGGCAAGTCGTACCATGAACCAATATGAAGCAGTAACTTAGTGTGGCAGATTCCAAAGGGGTGCCAGTCATTTTTTAAACAGGGGGAGAAGAGAGAGCTCCGGTTTGGAGCTCTAGAGCATTGTTTTGACTTTAAGTTTCATGTGCAAAAATGTGTACATTCGACACTTCTGTCTCTTCCTGTAATACGCAACCAATTTTCCAAAATGTCTGGGTCTACTCAGAGAAATGCTGCAACCTAGTCTTGAACATGCAATATTTTTAGGAACTTTTCATAACATGGATAGATATGCAAATGTAGCTTCTGCAAGATTTATTTCGCCTGTGGAAGACTAACCACAACTTCCTTCCAAGATTCTTAGTTTTGTCTGGCCATTTTTATACTGGTAGCAAGCATGAAATGCTGTTCAGTGATAATAATAATAACAGAATAATATTTTAAACTTGTGCCACTAAAACGTACACAGTATTACAGCCTGAATTAGCTGTGGTTGTAGTCAGAATTAGAGCACATGAGCATCTAGTATCAGAGGAAGACAGATAATATGCTCAGAATATGATATAAATAGTATTGCCAGTTTGAATATTCTGAATTTACTCCCACAATATATCATAATAAGCACCCTCCCTCATTAATTTTCCTGAAATCTCCAGATGGAAAACAAAATATTAATTTTGTTCAGCCTTAGGCATTGTTGACAGTTAAGGTACTCACTAAATCACTGATCTTCTATGCATTAATATTAGATTTCTTCTGCAAAAGGGGGAAAAATATGCAAGACCCATGGGTATAAGGTTCACTTTGTCATAAATATAATGAATTGTTTTTCAACATGATTAATTTGTCAAAAATGGCAAGTATATATATTGGGTAGGCAAGATTCCTGAGCAAACTAACCTACCTTATAGTCATGGTAATACTCAAGGAATTATGCAAATTAATTGATTCTTTCAATGTTGCATAAAATGCTACTAGTAGTACAAGGCATGGAACATTAGGCTGTTCATCCACCAAAAGAGTTGCATTTTAAAGGCAGGCATCTGCAAGAGGGAGGCCTCATGGCAGAAGGTCCTTAGAAGCACAATCTATTTCCCTGTAAAGCGATAGGCTTTCAGCCATTTCACAGACAAGGGGTTCTGCTTTTTATAAAAATAAAATAAAAAAGAATCGCTTTTAAAAAAAAACACACAAGTGACAAGTACGGTATGATGGTATTTTATTGTTTTCCCAGACAAAAGGATGTAAGACACTGCTATTAACAGAAAGTGATGCTTACTTTATATAACCAGAATAAGCTGTTTTCCTAGCACAACCTCATTTGCAAAACTTAAACCTATGAGGCATAGCATTTAAATCAGAAAGGTTCTCCTAAGCATGTTTACTCAGAAGCCATCCCTGCTAGTTCAGTGGGACTTTCTCCCAAGTAAGTTTGCCTAAGATTGTGCTGTTTGAATTATAATTAATATTTATCTTGTTATATTTTAAATTGCACAATGGGTCCAGAGATCCCTTGTTGTGAACACTTCCACATTTCCCAGTTGCTACCAATCTATATCTGTTTATGCATATTCATAATATTCTTAACTTATTTTATATCCGGCAACATTTAAAATAATCAAATTAAGGTTCAAGGCTTTGTTGCTGATATTTAGACAAGGTGAGAGATTGGTTGCACTATCACCAAATAAATGAAGTGTTTAAATTGGACAGTAAAATTGGCTTCCAGGTGGAAAAATCAAAATTGGAGACTGAATTGTTAGAATCCAGTACTAAGAATCTGTCAAAAATGTACAATTTGCTGCTGAAATGGAATACACAAGATGAAACGGTTAAATCAACTATGATTAAATGGGCTCAGGACATTGGTCATAATATTTTGTTTGCTGACTGGGAAAAGTTGTGGACCACCGGGATGAAATTCACGGCATGTAATGCCTTAAGAGAAAACATTATGAAAATGATTTATAGGTGGTACATAACCCCAGTCAAGCTTGCAAAGATCTACCATTTGCCTGATAATAAATGTTGGAAATGTAAAGAAAAGGAAGGTACATTCTTTCACCTTTGGTGGACGTGCCCGAAGATTAAGGCATTCTGGGAAATGATCTATAATGAACTTAAAAAGGTATTTAAATATACCTTCACTAAGAAACCAGAGGCCTTTCTCTTGGGCATCGTCTGCCAAGGGGTGTTAAAGACGGATATAACTTTCTTTATGTATGCTACAACAGCAGCTAGAATACTTATTGCAAAGTACTGGAAGACACAAGATCTACCCACACTGGAAGAATGGCAGATGAAGGTGATTGACTACATGGGCCTGGCAGAAATGACGAGCAGAATCCGAAACCAGGGAAGAGAAGCAGCGGAAGAAGAATGGAAAAAGTTTAAGGACTATTTAAAGAAATATTATAAAATTAATGAAAGTTAGAATGATGTTGGACTGGAAAGTAAATGGTTACTATTAGCAATGGTTAAGACAAGGAGAATAAGGAAGACTAGTTTAAATTTAAAGTAAAATAAGGGAAGATTTGCTGAGTAATTGATTAGAATTTGGAATACAGAAAAGGGAGGCATGAGGAAGTCGAGGAAGAAAGGTTTAAGAAATTAGGATATGAAATGGTACTTGTTTTCTTTTTTCTTTTTTTTCCTTTGTTGTTTTATTTTTGTTATTGTTTGTTTATGTATTTGTTGTTGTCATGTATTACGTATTGTGTGTGTGATTATAAAAACTGTTTAATAAAAATATTTTTTTTTTAAAAAAAAGGATTTGTTGCTGATATTTAAAGGTCCTAAATAACTTGGGATAGGGGAACATAGCAGACTGACAACCTGACCTTTAAGATATTCCAAGGAGACCCTGCTGGTCACTCCAAAACCAGGTGACTGTCACCTAGTGACCAGGTGGAAGCAAACCTTTTTGTCAATAGCATCCACCCTCTGGAATGCCCCCCGCCCCCCATTCATTTATAAACCTCTATGTTCACCCAACCTTTCAAGGTCTCTGACTCTTACAATTTTTATTTTGTCTTCAACACTGCTCAGTTCTCTTTGTGATATGGAGCTGTATATATATCTAGGTTTCTTAGGGAATTTTGCCAGCTTGTTTGGCATTGTGATTGTCATTACTGTATTTTTATTGTAAACCAGATAGAGATTTTTATTACTATAAGTGGTATAAATATATATAATAAAGTAAATAATGATGAGTAAAATCAAGTCACTGCTTCGTGTTATTTTCAAGACAATGTCCTATTCCAAATGTAATCCCTTTACTTTACCATTGTACCCATGCATGTATTCTGGTTCAGTAATAAAACAGCACCGGTTTTATATAGCCAATAAACACAAGTGGCCATTGGTTTTACCCACAATGGCTGATGATAGCCTCAGACCATTGGTCAAAGCAAAACATCCAGAATGTGCTTTCTACCCCACGGCTAAACATGTTGCACCTCCACACAAGTTGATGGGAACAATGTATAGATGTTATCAAGAGTCAAATTCAAATGGAACTATATTTTAAACTTAATCTACTTCAGAGCAGGATCACACCAAAAAAATCAACATTCCTTTCCGCTTCTTCAGCACGTATAATAGTCATAAACAAAGGAAGCCACTGTTGCAATTGAAGCTTTTAAAAATATACCTTGCCAATTTTTTGTCTTTCATTCTTATTAGCAGGAAGAAGAAGAAGAAGAAGAAGAAGAAGAAGAAGAAGAAGAAGAAGAAGAAGAATTTGTACACGGGGTGTTTTACAAATGCTTATGTCACTCCTGCTTACAAGTCTTCAAATCAGAAATTTTGGATTGGATCTGGGACATGATATCTGATGATATCTCCCAGAACCATATTTGCTGATGTTGCAATATCCATTTTCCCTCTTGTGCCTTGTATCTACTACCATAAATGTACTTTTACACAAAAATGCTGTTGTGTTATTTGCTTGTAAATATCAACTAAATATTGGCCTCCAAGGGATAATGTACCTCCCTACAAGAGACTTGCAATATTATTATTTTTGTTAGAAATTAAAATAATTTTCAGGATATAGCTTGAATTACCTAAAGGGTTGAGCTCAGAAGGAAATTAAATTCTCAGCACAGCTATTGTGCCCCTAAACATCATTGGGAGCTCTGACAATAGAATGTATTCTCCCTCCCCGGCTTGGGTGGAAAAGCTATTAGCTGCACAGGCATAGCAGCTACTGTACATGTGTGCAACAAGGGGAGGCTACAGCCCTGTGACTAAATTTATATACAACAGAACATATTTTGATGCTCTGGGTCAGCAAGCCCATGGAGAGCAGCAGGAGCACAGGGCAGTGAGTGGCCTCTACACCCACTAAAATACAGTAGAGACTGCTCCTCTGATCATGTGCGGCAAGAGCTGCTTCATGTCTGGCATAATGATCATTCAGATGGCATAACTCATACTCTTGTGTATACACAGTGTCCACAATCTAGCAAAGTTATGCACACTTCCAGGGCCGTCTTTAGCATATGCGCCGCCGCGGTGCACAGATCCGCCCAGTGCCCCCAAATTTAGTTTAGCCCCGAAATTAACTTTTATTATGCTTATGTCACTATAATCATTTGATAAATAGCATTCATTCATGCCTGCGCGGCTCCAAAAGGAGGGTTTTTGTGTGTGTGTTTTGTTGAAAACCAGCTTTCCTAAAGAAGACAAAGAACACATTGGGCGTCGGTGTAAAGACTCCACCCATGTGCCTACGGTTGTAGGGAGTTGTCTGAAAAATGAGACAGGTGGGCATTGTGCGCATGAGTGGGAGAGCCATATCAGGCAGCCTTTCATTGTGGGAGCAACCTTATTTCTAGAGGAGCTGAGAGGGCCCTTGCGAACGCGCATATACAAGTTCTTCCGGAGCCTGTGCGTGCTCCCGTCGCTAGATAGGCGCATTCTCTTTCTGTCTTTATCTCCCTCTTTCCTGTCACTCCCCCTCCTCCTGGCTTTGGTGAGCGAGACTTTCCAGAGAGCTCTCTCTGCAGGCAGCGCAAGATCAGTTGACCCTGCTGCTGCATAGCAACTCAGTACAATATGCTTAGACGGCTTCAGTGGAGGGTGCCTGGCGCTCCCCAGAATTCTGCACCCAGGTGCCCCGCACCCCTTGCACCCCTGGGTAGAGACGGTCCTGCACACTTCAGCCCCATATCCCACCCATCCCCCACTGCCATGGGATGTGCAGTGAAATTCTAAGCATGTTTACTCAGAATGTATTGTTCCCTTCATTTTTATCCTATTCTTCTAAGGAATTCAGGATGAACTCCCCCGCCTGTTATTTTCACAACAACCTTGGGTGGTAGGGTAGGCTGAGAGACAGAGGTCACCAAGCAAACTTTATTGCTGAGGAGGAACTCAAGCTCACATTTCTCTGTTTTAAATCCAACATCATAGCCACAACATCACAAATTTCTCCATACTAAATGGCTTAGGCCTATAGCTTTGTATGCTCACAAACGTGCACTAGTATGGCCAGTTTGTCTAAGCTACAAACAACTGTTTCCTCATCACAGCTCTCACAAGAACATAAGTGAACAGCATTAGGTGCTTCTGCTGTGGTTAATCAGGAGAGTGGCCTCTACTTCTGCAGTGTTTGCACATATATTAAGCAGAGGGACTACAATACAGTGATTTTTTTCTTTCTCCAAAGGCTTTCTTTCAGAGATAGCTCATATGTTCAACAAAAGACAACACAAGAATCATTCATGTTTCTTCTGGAATTCCAAAAGAAGTGGGACTTTTAGATCTCAGAGAAATGGTTTTGGAAACTCCCACTGTGTGGAAGTTCCACTTTCCACATAATATTGGAAGTATGCGGGGGGGGGCAGGCGTTTTTTCTTTTGATCCTTTATGGCATGCATGAATTAGGCAGAGGAGGTAGGCAAAAAGGAAGAATCCGGGGGTGCGCTGTTTGCACTCAGAGGAATCAAAGTAAATGGCTCTTATTTTTTCAAGGGTTCACAGTGCATGGGAGCACAACACTCCATAAATAGTACAAGGGCAACTGAAATAACAGTTTGTGTGAAGCTGGCCTTATTATTGTTGTTGTTGTTTTATATAAATTAAAATGCCAATATATTTCGCACTTAACCTGCCAGCGTATACCATCAGTGACAACAAACACAGGAAATAGGAGCAAAATGCATTGGATTCACAATGTTCACAAGGCTGGTAGAACTACTAGCTTAAGGAAAGCAGAGGGATTTAGGCTCTTTCCTTTGACTTTGACTTTTCAGCCCCTACTCTTTGGCCCATCATGAAAGTAGAAGAAAACTAGGGTAGATCACTAAATGCATCCATGAGAGTACATGAGCCCCCAGTGGATCATGAATCTGAACAATGAAGAATGTCCAATAAGGATTCAACTTGTGTTCCACTTTCCAACCTTTGGCCAAAGGAAAGAAGCACGGAGAGACCAGCTAAAGGTCAAAACACATCATGCAATTCTCCCTGGTCCCTATAAAACGTCCAGGTCTTGCTTGCTGCTGGCCTGAGGAAGAAGAATCCCAACTGATGTGATCCCTTAAATTATCTGCCATTGTCTTCCCGTATCTTACTGACAGGAATTGAAGATGACAACATCCTATTCCTAAACATATTTTAAAAGGAGCAAGTTCAAGCTTTTTTGTTTCAATAACATAATTTAAATAAAGATGTATGTGTTTGTTACTGTAATCTGGAAATCCTGTCTTCACACCTCCCATGGAGCTTGCCAGCAAAGATCTGATTAAAAGCACTGCTGGCTAGTTAGATGGGTTGTTTGGTGAAATCACTGGCTGCCATGGTATGGTGACAGAAGGGCAGAGACCTTCTCTCAAGTAGAGTGGTACCTCAAGTTAAGAACTTAATTCGTTCTGGAGGTCTTTTCTTAACCTGAAACTGTTCTTAACCTGAGGTACCACTTTAGCTAATGGGGTCTCCACAGTAAAGTTCTTAACCCGAGGTACTACTTCCGGGTTAGTGGAATCTGTAACCTGAAGCACCTGTAACCTGAAGCGTCTGTAACCCAAGGTACCACTGTACCTTTAGACACCAGGATATCCTGGTTCCCGCTAGGACTCTCCACTTGAGGAAAAACTGAAAACATTATCCAAGTGAGTGTATGGCCTAAGAACCAGCAAAGAGTACAGAATACACAATTCATAAGTCTATGACAGGCAGAGCTTAAAGATACATGGAAGGTACCTAAAGGGTCATCTAGTTGAGAAACTACCTCATTTGTATTTCTTGAACCAGTATGCAAACTGAAACAAAGCTATGCTTCAAAATTCTCACTTCTGCAACTAAACAATACAAAAATGCATATATTAGAAGGAAATGTGCATAAAAACACATTGTGAAAATAACATTTAAATGCTTTGGGGAAATTGTAATAATGTGCATATTAGTTAAAATTGCATTAGAAATAAACTCATTGCAAATTTGCACTAAACTGCTGGTGAATATTCATGAGAAATTTTTTTAGGGAAATGGCAAATTGTGGTGAAAATGTGGAGAACTCAATTCAAGATTGGAAGAATGAGAAACTTGAGAGAACTAAAATTGACAGATCTGCTCACCCCTTTATTTTCTTTAAATATTTTGGAATATTCCCACACTCTTGGTGGCAACAGGTTCTTTGCAGACAAGAGCTCATCCCAGCAGGACTTCCTGGAAAGACCATGTGACCAGGCAAACTTGCTTATACAAAGCTCTGGGCTAGCATCTTTCAATGACAAAAGGCATAGGTGCTGAGTATATATGTGTCACAGGCTAAAACAAGGCGTAAACATGTTTCCAAAGGTAACATAAGGTAATCTTATCTTTGCTGAAGTAGATGAGATTGGGTCTATTGGGAAATGCAAGAATGGCACTTAGTTTAATAAGCACTGGATATGATGGCTGACTGGCATCCATTCACTCACAACACATCATTAATTAGGGTTGCCATATGTCCTCTTTTTCATGAATAGAGCTGTCATAGTGATCCATAGTTAAAAGCAGTTAAAAGCAGAAGTCGGCAAACGTGTCCTCTTTTTTGCTCTTCAAAATATGGCAACCCTACATTAATGGCCTGGTTAAGGGTGTTATTTACTTTACTTTATCATTCTTCACCATCTTACATTTATATCCCACTTTCTTTTCATCATGGAACCCAAGGTGGTGTAGAACCCAGCTGGTCACCCAGCCAGCCATTGACCAGACCCAGACCTGCTTCAGGAGGTAAAGTGAGGTGCAGTGATCCAAAATGGAGGTTAATCCTCAGGTCTTTCCACCCAGCCATCTGGGTTTTTGTCTTAGAGCCAGCTGATAAGAAAACAAAGGGCAAAGGGCCAATGGAAAGGGTTGCGGGACAATGTTAGCGAAGGGAAAACAAAATTCTACCCTGCACCTGTGGACAAATCCCAGCTGCACTCACATTAGTTTGGGCATCAGTGTCTACTAACCACAATGGCTATATTCTACCTCCACTGATGGTGGCAGTATGCAGTTTAATACCAATTGCACAGAATGAAATAGCACACAGGAAGAGTGCTATTGCCCTCAGGTTCTGCTTAGATGGGCCACTGGGCTGACCCAGCAGGTCTCTTATTAGAACAGGAACATAGGGCTTGTTAGAACTCTTGTTAGAACAGGAACATGGGGCTGGAAAAACCGTGCTTGCCTCCTAACACCCAGTAAATTTCTGAGCCGAGTGTCAAAATGCAAAGATAACAAAGAAAATACTGAATTAGCAGTACACTGAACCACCCAGTACCATCCCATGCTGAGATGGTGCCAAAATTATGGCGAAGAAGCAGTTTCTTTGATTACAGAAACAACTCTATTTCTGAAACAGTGGCTTTTGTTGCCATCAGAAGAGGCAGCTTGTGATTTCATTTGTTCTATAACTACAGAAAGGACTTTTAAATGTTATAAAGACCGCAAATGGTTCGATTATAGTTCCAGAAATTTGCGCTTGCTGATTTTTCACCAGCATTATCCTGTGATTGCTTTCTTGTGGCTTTAGATTTGACAGGTTTGCCCATCCCTTGTCTAGATGAATCTCTTCAGTATTTCTGAGAGCTGAAGCTGCAGTTCTCCCAGTTCACCTTTTAAATGGTCTCAGTACACTTTTAAAATTAATGGCAAAAACAAGCACATCTTCCTGATGAAAGATTACCCCAAACATGCTTGCTAAAACCAATTCAACACAGCATGGCTAAATCAAATACCTGCTATAGAAGGATAAGGCAGATTATTCATTAATATGGTTTCCCAATAAACTACTTTCCTGCTAAGTGGGAATTCAAAAACAGGCAGATGTTTGCAGACAAACCACCTTGTCTTCTTTGGCCAGACTATGGATTGCTTCCTGGCACAGTATATTTAAATATCAGCATGGCCTTGGAAATTATTTATTTTATTATTTATAAGTACACTCTGGGAAACTCTTCTCAGATTCCGGCTAATGCTGTCTACAACTTTAGATACTGTGATATTTCTGACCATCTGCAGTACTACATCCACCAAGATGTGGAAATCAATGATATGCCATTCTATTTATTTTGTTGCCATATAACAGAGAGTTGGAGGATCAAATTCCTTTCCGGATTTGTTTCAGGAATGGAAGTATTGGCCAAACTTAACCAAAATAATAATATTTATTTTCAAACGAACAAGGACATCACCCAGAAAGTGGTTTAGCATTAAACCTGCCCAATGTAAAACAAAAGTTATTGTGTGCAATCAAAGAAAATTGTTTTTTATCAAGTGAGACTGACTGGTAGAACTCCAGCCAGTCCTAGGCAAAATTAAGTGCTCTTTATTCTTACTGTAATGTGGAACTTCAGCATACTTTATTCTGTGCTAGATTATAAAAAAAATAGACATTTGTCCTTAGTTTTCCTATCTGCAAAATGGAAGTAGACATGCAAAGTGAGCAAGATCAAACCTACTATTCTTAAAGCACCTTTTAGGTGTGCATACTAGAAGAGTGGTCATGCCTGTTTTTTTCTAAACAACAAACACGCAGCACAGCTTTGTGTATGAAATTCCCCTGAGTTTTTGAGGTACCTTTCTATGTCATGTAGAGCTGCTATTTGAAAGAAGAAAATAATTTGAAGCCACATTATGTGGATTGAGCTAGGCATGCAAATACTGAAAACATTTAATTGTTAGCTCCTTGGAATAGTGACCTGTCTTTTGGTTGATGCACTGTATCGCTTTCTCTCCCTCTCTCTGATTACTTCTATGTTGCCTGTATCCACTTAGCAGCATGAAGATTGGTGCCTGAATTACAGGGTGTGGATTTTTTTGTGATTCCCCCTAGCTTTAGAAGCCCATGATTTGTGCCCTATGCATACATCTCTAAAGGACCTCCACACACACACACACACACACACACACACTTCTTGCCATGTTGCTCCAAGAACAAGGCTAGCTGAAGAGGACAATCTGGTCTCCGGCACTGCTTTGCTGTGTTTCCTCAGGCTGACTATCCAGATCAGTAGTTGAATTATAGAGGAGCCTGAGGTCTCCTGCCTTAGTGATGACCATGTTACCTGCTGATTTTAGACAGCTATTGGGGTCGGATAAGGCCTTGTGGATTTCATCAAGGACTCCCCACTCTCTATAATAATTCAAAGCATTGAATGACATTTTTTTTGTTGTTGTTCTGCTGACTAAATAACAAGACACATCCCACGTATCAAACATTGCATGTAGAGACCAAACTTATCGTGGATAGACGGGGGTGGGGGCAAGCAGCTCGACTTGAGATCCTGCTCCCCTCCCACCAACCCCATTTACACAATCTATAAGGGGCTGTGGTTGGCAAGTCAGGCCTCACCGTAGGAATCTGGAAATTTTCACTAGAAAAACTCATCTCCTCCTCCACGCTGCAATGAAACCTAAGGATCTGTAATTACATTTGCTCATGTTCATCCATGGTTATTCTTACCTCTGTCATTTTGTTCTCTCTCCACTGTCAATGTTTTAGGCTGCAAGCTCCTTCAGGGACAGGGACTTGTTTTGCTTATGAAACTGGAGCTGAGAGTCTACAGATGTGCATGGGGCTCTGTTGCACCAACACAGCTTGTTACATGCACCAGCCTCCATGCGGTTGCATTTAAAGTGGCCACCAGACTGCTG
This sequence comes from Podarcis raffonei, assembly GCF_027172205.1. Classification (NCBI taxonomy): domain Eukaryota; kingdom Metazoa; phylum Chordata; class Lepidosauria; order Squamata; family Lacertidae; genus Podarcis; species Podarcis raffonei. The sequence continues at coordinate 76,318,781 of NC_070606.1, forward strand.
CTTCATTATATGAATCAAGCCCCTGTCTCCTGCTTATGAAGCATAAAGCCTCAGGGTGGCATAACTATATATTTAACATGTCCTCCCTCTGATGCCCACCAGGCCACCTATGAAAATAAGATGCATTTCCATTGGGTTTGTCTTGCAAAACATTTACATGAAATATTGCTCATTTACAAGCTTGTATGATCATCCTTGTTCATCATGCAATAAAATATTCATAAAATGCAAAAGCAGAGCAGATATTATAGCATCTTAATTTTAAAAGCCAAACAATGCATTGTGGATTCCAGATGCTATAAATCCAGTGGGTGGGTGGAAACAAATGCTAGCAGAAGTGAAATTATATGTGCAATCTGCTTCAAGAATTACGTAATATTTTTTAACATTCCAGCCACTTGCTTGTTTTCTAAATGAAAATTATATTTATTAAGGAAACTCCTACAGAAGAGCAGTACACACACAAAACGCTTCACAGATTATTCACAGATAGAATGAACAGGAGAACTACAGCACAATCTAACAAAAGCAACGTGAGGGTGTCATTTCATAAACATATCATTTCAGTGGGGTGGGACCTGGAGGTCATTTTGTTCCACTGTGAAACAGAATCCCCTGCATCTGAACACTCCAAAGCTTAGTCCACATAATGCAAAATATAATGTGCCTCCTAAAAACAAAGGAGGGTTAAAGAAATGTACCCATTGAAAGCAATGGAAGAATAAAGAATTATCTTAATATATGTAAAACCAGAGGTGTTTTGGGGTTTGTTTCTTTTTTACTATATAAAATGGTCTTGAGATAGGATACAATGCACATCTGAAATCTCAACAAGGAATATATCAAAATGAAATGAAATGATCATAAATGGTTGCCAAAAGTCAAATCAAGTGGCAGCTTGGATAAAATACAAAGACAGGCAGTAGAAACAATCACAAACCTTTCCCAAAGAATGCCCCATTCCCATGGGATATACTGTATCTGGTACAGAATGGGAGAATAGGGGAACTGAAATCGACAGTCAAATGGAGGCACAGGAGAGCTCAGATCAACACCAGAAAAAACCCATTTGGAAGCTTTTCCTGCTACAAGTGGCTTATTTATATTCTGAGTTAAGATGCAGGCACATCTAGGTAAGTTTAAAAACTGGGGTGAGATTCTGTATAGGAGCTTCAAAGGAATCTTAAACAAGATCAATACAAGGTCGCATGCAATGAGTTCCAATGTGAGGTGAAGAGACAGACCATTTGCCTAATTTTCCAGCATCACCTTCTGCTTTGTTGAAAACGTTGTGTAACACAACACAAAATGAAAGGATCTTGGGAAAATGAACTATAAGCAGGCTTATAGTGTTTGCAGTCCAAACACACTTACCTGGGAGTTAGTCCCATTAAGCTCAGTGGGGCTTACTTCTGAGTAGACATATATAGGATTGCGCCATAATGTGTGCAGTGCCACCCCTCCCAATGAAAGAATCTGAATACCTGCATAATTTATTTTAAAAATAGTTTTTTAAAACCCCTGTTCAATAGCCCCTGATCAATGTCAGATCTAAGGGATAATCTAAACACTTTGGGACAATACAGTGGTACCTCAGGTTACATACGCTTCAGGTTACATACACTTCAGGTTACAGACTTCACTAACCCAGAAATAGTGCTTTAGGTTACGAACTTTGCTTCAGGATGAGAACAGAAATCGTGTTCCGGCGGCACAGCAGCAGCAGGAGGCCCCATTAGCTAAAGTGGTGCTTCAGGTTAAGAACAGTTTCAGGTTAAGTACGGGCCTCCAGAACGAATTAAGTAATTAACCCGAGGTACCACTGTACTAACTTTGCTGTCATAATAATCTCTCATACTTTAAGTACAATAATCAACTGAGCTGTTTCATTGGAGGGACTAAGTCTGAAGGCCAGTCATGTCTCTTCTATGGAGTCACTTTGGTTCTGATATGCTATTATATTTCCTTTTAATGATTTATAGCTTTTGCCTCTTGAATTGTAATTTATTCCATACTTCCTTCCACCTGCATGGAGGTTAGGACAATATGCACATTTATTCAAATGTAATTGATGGATTCATGGATCATTCAAAATCCAGATGATTAATCAACTGGGGTTGAGGACCTCTCACCTTTGTTTGGGTAGCTCTAATTAATATATTCGATTTTAAATACATAATGGAAAGAGTTTATGGAGTTGTATTTTCTCCTCCCATCAATATTTTTGCCTGTTGGTGGACTGAAACCCCAATAAACTTCATAAACTTTCATATGAAGTACATGATTTGCAGAGTTGAAAGTGCATTGATCCAAACATATCAAAAGATGAGGAAATGCATACACAACACAACAGTACTGTCTATAATGAAGAGACTATGTAAGAAATAAATGAGGTTTTTCTTGACTACCTTAGATTGGTATAACTACCACCTAAAATATAGAGCTAAAATTCTGGTGCTTTACCCTAAGCTCGGCACATAATATAACACCATCAAATAAAATCAATTGAAACAGGAGGGGGAGCTCTCACTGCATTGGCGAAGATGGACAAGGAGGGGGATGGGTAAGGAGAAAGACCCCCCCCTTTTGCTTTAAACCTAGATAAATTGTGCTCTCTTTCAGACAAGTCTCAAACCTCTCCCCTCCCCCTTACATAACGCTAGTAAGATAGGGTAATCTAATTTAAATCCAGGATACCAGGATGTTATCATTACAATATGTGCCACATTAGATATGCCTCAATAATGAAGCATTTGGTTTGGCCAAACATGTATGCAATGTGGTCTGGAAACAACATAAAGCATATGATCATATAAAACATTTTGAGCAGTTGTCTTTTCATGAAAAATATTGTCAAGAACTTTGTTCAGTAAGGGGCCTATATTATATTTCAGTGTATCCATTATCATCTTGTTTTATCATCCAATTCATTGATCTGATAAGTGTGCACATACAAACAAACACAGATACAACTACTAAACATTCTGCCGCTATCCACCTGAATCTAGCCTTGTTCAGGTCACTAGACATCCATTCAATGAATGAGGCTTCAGAGCAGCCATAACCGTATCTCAACTCTGCCTGAGCACCTGGGGAATCTCTGGCAGTCAGAGTGGACCAGATGTGGTGCTCTCCAGATGTTGTTGGATTCCAACTCCCATCAGCCTCAGTCACCATGGCCAATGGGCAAGGATAATGGGAGTTGTAGTCCAACAACATCTGGTGGAGATCCTATTGGCTACCTCTGTGCTAGAGGGTGAAAGTCTGCAGAAGGAATCCTGCTCTATTTGTGAACATTTACATGACAAATTAGAACTCGGATCATGTAGGGTTCTGAACTGTCTGAGAAGACAACATGCATACAGATGGCTCCCCACTTCAGGCCTTCAACTTCCAACACATGATGGGGTGGCAGGGCCCAGCGGAAGAGACACAATGGCAGGAGCAGCCTGCATGACACTGCTCTCTCCTCATCCAGTTCTAATCAGGTGAAGCTTTGAATGCCTGAGCAGCACTTCTGAGAACCAGAAAGGCAGCCATTTACTAGAATGCTATACTGTAGTATAATATTGCAGAGCTGCTCCTGTACAGTGGTACCTCAGTTTATGAACTTAATCCATTCCGGAAGTCCGTTCTTAAACCGAAACCGTTCTTAAACTGAGGCGTGCTTTCCCTAATGAGGCTTTCTGCCACCGGTGCCCTTCCACCATTCGGCTTCCATTTTTAGACCGAGGTAAAGTTCACAAACCGGGACACTACTTTCAGTTTTGCAGAGTTCATAAACCGAATAGTTCATAAACAGGGCCGTTCTTAAACCAAGGTACCACTGTACTAGAGGAGGAAACTTCTCTCTGTTTAAGCTTGTGAGTCATTTTGTGAGCACAACTGATAGAAATCTGTCCTTTTGATGGGGTTTTAATGAAATAAGTTTGACAATTATATAAAATCTTGTGATTCATAATCTTTTTTGAGTGTTAAGAAAATATTATTCAATTCCATTAAATATTTCTTTACTTAAACACTTTTCCCATGATACATATAAGCACTGGGTAAATATTCTGGCACGTTAGTCTCATTTCTCACTGAAACATAATATGAAAACAAAGAGAAGACCTGCGGCTGGTTCTACAGCCCAGTTAGTAGAGCATCTTCTGTATGCAGAAGGTCCCAGGTTTGATCCAAACTGCCTCCATTTAAGGAGATCGGGTAGCAGCAAGTAATGGGAAAGGCTTTGCCTAAGACCCTGGAAAGTTAATGGCCTGGGCAAGATGTTCAAATAGTGTCGCCTGGTATAGGGCAATTTCCTATGAACCTGTGTTTTCTCAAGCTGCTTCGAAAACCTTGTCACACCTGGGTCTTCTGTGACACACCTTTGGCTATACTGTCCTGCCATTCCACATCAGGGATAGTGGAGAAATTTGATTCCATATGCATTTAAAGCTGAATATATCAAGTTTACACTTTACAAAACAATCTGCAAATTTGCAATACACACATATCCGAATTGTGCAATGCAGTTCTCCAACCAACCATTGTTTACAAAAATGTGTATACTGGGGGAAAGTGAATAAAAATGAAGATATTAGTGAAAATAGCATTCAAAACGGCATTGTATGTGAGAAGATGGCTTGTGAAGATGTGCACATTAATCAAAACTATAAAAATGAATGTGTTAGGCGAAATTCGTACTAAAATGCTGATGATTTTTTGTGAAGATTTTTTTAAAAGAAAAAATTGAAAATTGCTGCAAAATTAAAGATTGGAAAAACAAGAAACTAATCGAAATTGGCTGACCTCCATCCGTAAATATTGAAATGAAAAGGTGTCTTATATGACCACATTCTCCAAGGTCTCTCTCGTGGTCTTTCCCAGCTGATTTTGAGTGTCATGAAAGACGGCACATGTCATCTACATATGTCACCAGTTAGTACAGCTTTCCTTGTTCAGTAGTGGGAGGAAGAAACAGTTGTGAAATGTAAGATATGTATACAATGATACCCCACCTGTCCTTCACTCCCCTCTACAACATGTGCAGAATCCACCTTCTTGCCCATTGAACCCACAATTGGTCTTGTCTGCTCACTCCACCAGAGCCTGTCTTCACATGCAAGGGAAGTTCCTAACTCACCAAGGTTTTGAGACCCATTGGCTATCCTTACTTGGTTTAGCTGGCCAGTCGAAGCCATTTCTGGGGTGTGGCCACTGTCACGTGCTGACAGCTTCTAGGAGTCACAGTTGAGAACTGAGTGCAGGGTGGGGACCAAAGGTGAACAAACTACCCCAGAAGGAACATGACATGTCACCCACCAGAGGCACTACCCTTCCCCTAACATCGCAGTAGAACACTACCTCCATCTAAATATAGTGCAGATTCCTCCATCCTTCCTTCTCTGTATCAATAGGTAAATGATACATGGAACCATGTAGCTGTTCAGACACACTAGACACACTATTCAGGGCTGTCAGTGCACAAATACTTACAGCTCTCTCAACTCAGGGCCAAACGAGATATCCACTTGACATAAGGTATGGAGCATGCAGCTTTGCATCTTGTTTTTCCTTCATTAATTACAGGTGAGGGACCATTTCTTACGGGAGAGGAAACACACAGGAAGAGATTTATCTTTCCAGTCAGCACTCCCATCACGGAGATCCACCCCCGCCACACACACACCTGCTGTGAGTCTAAGGAGCCTTAGGAAAGAAGTCCTTACTGGTGCCAATGGGGACTTTAATCTAACGCTCCCAGCTATGTGGGTGAGGAGAATACTCATTCGTATCATGTTGGGGGAATTGCAGAGATAAGCAAAGATCTAGTTTATCCCTCAGACAAATTTACCATTGATGGAAGCGGTGTGTGTGTCTGCCTTGAAAAGATGATACTATAAGACCATACTTTTATGCATGGGATAATTGATTTTTTAAAATATTTATATTTAAAGTTTATTTTGTGTTCAGTTCATTATTGACTGTGAACCCCCGAATAGTTAGAACCGTGGTGGTAAGAGAGCAACTCTTATACTTCATCTAGCTAGGGTAAAGTTGTTGCTTTTAATTTTTTCATTGTCTGTTCAGGTTTTTAGCACCTCTGTTTGTAAGACACAGGGCCACTCAGCAACAACACATGAAGTGTATTGTTATCAGTTATCTGTTTTAGGAGCCTCTTGAAAACATGCCTTTTCCCTCAGACCTTTTTTGACCCTTAAGGATAGTGTCTTTATTTTTGTATTTTTGTACTTCAATGATGCTGTGTTGCATATATTTATTTTTACAATGTTTAGTTGATCTTATACTTCCATTTTGTACTTGTACACCACTTAGAAATTCTAACATAAAGCAATCTAGAAATGTTGCCAAATAAAATAAAAAAATGAGCTGGGCAGGGCTTTCTTTTATATGTACCTGTGTTGTGATTTTGCTGCCTTGCACATTTGATTGATAATTTATTTGCTTTGTTTTACTGTACTTTTGCGGTCTTTTTTCCTGTATGAATATGCCATTCATTGTTAAGAGGGTCTTTCTCTGGCTACAGAAAACCTAGCTGGAACGGCATATAGTTATTTCAAAAATACAGAGAAGGAACAGCACTAATATGCTTATTCAACAATAAGAAAATGTATGATTGTGTATTCTGCTGCATAACTTAAGAAGTGCAGGTTAAGCAAATTACCATAGGCAGTCTATTACTAATTCTGCCGATCACCTAAATGAATGATCAAGTGTAAATCCTTCAGTTCTGGCTGCATTTCTTTCTAAATAACTCACTATTTAGCAGCCTAAAGGGACCTGCTACATCAGTAGCACCTTCTATGCACTGTTGGGTCCCAGCTTGAACACTCTAAACTCTTGGGCCTTTTGAAATGTTTAAAGCCAATCATACATAAGACAGATTCTGCATTGCAGGGCTGGCTAGATCTACTTCAGCACAAAACAATATTTCAAGCTTTCTGATATACATGTGTCACCTCTCTGTGACAAATAGCTTGTATTAATTAGGCACTAGACTTGGTGAGATTGCTGTTATTAACTGAGAGAAGATAGCTTGAATTTAATTGTGTGTGACATCAAAGTCAAGTGACTGATATTTCAAGCATCATTTAAAATGTTTGATATTGAAGTCATTGTATTCGCATAAAGACTGTCTAAAAATATAAACGAGACTGATGAGAAAGAGACTGGAAGCAATTCATACAATCTATCTTATGAAGTGAATTTGATGTAATTTTGCCGGTATTGTTGACCCAGTGTCAGAGATATTTATTTATTTAGCTGCATTTTTTAAATAAAAAAAATTGACTTTGTTGGACAGTTTATTTTTCTTGGGGATAATGTTGGAAACAGCTGTATTGTGCTATAGCAGTTCCAAAATCAACAATTTTTTAAAGAAAAATGTGTGCATGCAGAGGCAAGGGAAAAGAGAGGGAAATAAAACATTGCCGTGGCTTCTTCTATAAATGAACATAAATAGTTTGCAAGTGTAGCCCTGGAGAAACAATATGTTCCCTATTTTATGAAGCCCAGAGAGGAAGAGAGAAAAAGCGGAAAGAATACATTTAGGATTTATGCCTCTGCATTGAATATTTGAAAATCATTTAATTCATATATGAGTCCAAAATATTTGAAGAGTTTCAAAATGTAAAAACATACAAAGATCACCCACAAAAATCATGTTAAAAGAAAATTGAGAAATGTAACAAAATAGGCAATTTGATTAGTCACTCCTCTGACATGACAAAGTTTATATGATGGGACTAGTACATTTTTTCCAAGAGAAAAATTAAAGGAATTTGGGGGAAAGGGGCTGATCAGGAAAAGCAGATCATCCCCTTAACACTAGGCAGTGGCGTAGCATGGGGGGTGCAGGGGGGGCCGGCCACACTGGGCGCAACATCTGGGGGTTAGGGTTAGGGGGCGCAAATTACTTGCCTTGCCCCAGGTGCTGACAACCCACGCTACGCCACTGACACTAGGAACACATCCTACTTTTTTTCCTAGGGTTGCGTGCGTTAATTAGTTTAATCAGTAAATGAAGCTATGGGAGTTAATTTTAATCAATGGGGCTGAGAGTTCTTTATTAGTTAGAATCATAGTTCTTTATTAGTTAGAATCATGGGTTTCCCCAGCAACTCTGGACGGCTTTCAACAGAATATTAAAATACAATAGTCTGTTAATCATTAAAAGCTTCCCTAAACAGGGATGCCTTCAAATGTCTTCTAAAAGTCTAGCAGTTGTTTTTCTCTTTGACATCTGATGGGAGGACGTTCCACAGGACAGATGCCACTACCGAGAAGGCCCTCTGCCTGGTTCCCTGTAACTTGGCTTCTCACAGTGAGGGAACTGTCAGAAGGCCCTTGGTGCTGGACCTCAGTGTCTGGGCAGAACGATGGGGGTTGAGACGCTCCTTCAGGTATACTGGGCTGAGGCCGTTTAGGGCTTTAAAGGTCAGCACCAACAATTAAATTGGATTAAAGAAAAACAAATCCATTTTCAAAATCAAACAACAGGCCTTTTGGTGTAAGAAAAGTCATGAGGAAATACATTGGAAAGAGTAGAATAAATAAAGAATTAAGATGCATAAACATCATGCAAGCAAATCAGGATGCTCACAAGACATGATTGAACTGAAACTCTCATCATCCCTGCCCATAAGCCATGCTTGCTGGGGCTGATGGGAGTTGTAGTGCAGCCACATCTGGAAGACCAAAGGTGTCCCAGCCCTGGTGTAACACTCCCTGCAAACAGAACAAATGTCCAATAAAGATCTGGCATAGCCTAACTTTCACATAAACTTTGTGCAAGCAGATCAGGAGGAATGCCAGTAAACAGGCCATCTAGAGGAGCCCAATGTCTATATCTTTTGATCATGAAATTGAAACTCAGTTAACTGAAATTGTGCAGCTGCTGTATACTAAATCCATCAAGTCCAGCACTATTGTCTCTTCTGACATACTGTGGCTTTCCAAGGTCTCAGACAAGGGTCTTTCCCAAACTGAGTGACTATGATCCTTTTACCTGAATATATTGGTGTTTGAACCAGGGGTTGTAAAGCATAATGTACAAATTAGGAACATTTATCACATCCTTCCAAATCTCAAATCCTGAACCAAATGGAGCCAGTTCAGATTGACCCAGGATTTGGCCAGATCAGGTTGAGGGAGCCCTAGGTCACCCCAAGCTGGATTGGGTCCACCTGGACCATGTCAGGAGGACATGGAGTTGTAGTCCAACAGCATCTGGAAGACACCACATTGGTAACCCCTCAAGTAGGTAATCCTGAGCTAGATAAATCAATGGTGTGACAAGGTCAGATTCACATGTCAATCCACATGTAGAAAATAATCACATACATTTCTACCATGTTATTTTCCCATCTTCATTCTCTGAGTAAAACTACCAGAATAAAATAATGAGCCTTGACAAACACCTCTAAAAATATCAAAGAAATACACTCAAAATGCATGCCAACTGATATCATACTGGGGGAAACCTGGTAGCTTCAGCTGCAATTTATTCCAGTCGGTATCTAGATTTATTTAAAGTTTATGCATTTATTTATGATTTATTTATGCATAAGGAATTGTGTTTTTAAAAAAAATTTTATAATTGTTCAAATCTTTTATAGATGGAAAATTGTTTTAACTGTTTTTACAGATGTAATTGTTTTGCATATGGCTTCTACGGGATTCTGAAATAGCTTCAAGTATCCATTCATAAATGAAATTAATACTAATAATATAATACATGGAATCCAACACAGTGCTAAGTCTCTCAACATGACAGTGCAGTGGAATGTTCTCCCACTCTCTTCCCCCTGTGCACCCACTAAATCTGTTCTAGGGGTTCCCCCAAATCTCTGGGGCAGATATGGGGAGGGTGTGAGGGGAGAAGGAGGAGCCCCATTGTACAAGTGGAAACCCTTGTGCGAATGAGACATGGTAGTTGAACACTGCACAATAAGAATTTTAAAAAATCAGCCCATGTGTGGGAAGCCCTTTCAAAAACACCGACCAATAGCTGTTTGGCAGGAAACAGGGAATGAATTCAACCACCCATCTGCAAACAAACCTTTCTTGAATAGTTCAGCACTGACTGCTGTGATCTCAGAGAGGGAAACTACAGGCGCTCTGCCTCTTTGTTTACACGGTGTCCACTCAGCTGGGTATGTGTGCATGGATATCTGCTTCGACATAGATAGTGCCTCTCTCAGTCTTGGGCCTTTGCTAAAAGGTGTGCCAATGATTCTGAAAATTCATCATACACCATAAACTCTTCTGCAACCCCCTTCACTTATGATACTGCTGCTGCTAAGTATTTATGCATTGTGTTTTTTTTATAAAAGGACCATTAGCTATTACATACATTGCTATGTATGCTTTTAATAAATGCATTTTTAACCAATTGTGTCCACATCCCATACATTATTAAAGAGGACAGTGGAGCTTAGTTGAATAAACATCAAGCACCAACAATGTGAAATATTCCGTCTCATATATTATTACTAATACAAAAACAAAACAGAAAGCATTTCACCTCTGCCTGATTGAACCTGGGTTCTCCCTCAAGACTTTCAGCATCCTGATCTGTTGCAGTAATAAAGACAAAGCCAATCCTAAAAGCACTTTGTTGACCCCAGCCCCACTGAAATGAATATGGTATGAAGTAGTGGAGAAATCTGAAGACCCCATGGCTGAAAATTCTGGGTGTCCAAAAGCTGTTCAGAAAAATTGAACTGAGAGGCTGCTTTTAATGCTCCCTTGACGGTAGTAATGCAATAAAGCTATAGGAATAAAAGCTGTGTGTTTGTCAAACCCACAGGGAAGTTCTGCATGGGTAAGGGTCTCCTTTGGTCCTGTTCCTATTCAGTCTGGTAGGACTTGCATGCGAGAAATCTTCAGTGGATTGTCTGGATTGCCCATTCTTTCAATGCTAATACAATAAACTGAAAATAACTTGCCTTTTCCTTCCAAATATCTCTAGTGAAAAAAGCTAAGCTTCCACATGTAGCTTTAAAACAAATTCTGACCAGTATATAACCATCATGTTACTCAAGGCCAGCCCTACCATGAGGCAGAGAAGTGATCACCTTGGGCGGCAGAAGCTAGGAACAGAGAGCAGCAGAAGCTGGATATGATTATATTTTAAGAAACATGAAGACATGGAGTAATTACAGCTGTGCATTACCTTATACCTTTGGGTAAATATTCCCTAAAGGCTGGTGCATCCCCTGTTACCATCTCAAAGGTCAATTTCAATTTCTTCTGAGGCGATTGTCATCCATGCAATCTGCCTCTTGCCCCACCCAACTAACTCTTTTTTCCTTAGTCAGAATAATCCAAGTTGATATTTTGTACCCACAGTGGGGGGCAGTTTCACCAACCCACAGGTACACATTCCATCTTGAGACTTGTGACCAGATGCAGAGTCTATAGCTTCATTATCAGACAACTTGAAAGGTCAAACATTATTTTCTGACATGTTAGTTGGTCTAAGAAAAATATGGTCCCAACATGGACTATCTATAGTTTTGAGGAGGAAGAGTGAATCAGGAAGTTCAACAGTGTTGAACATAGCTCAATGTGAGCCAGTATTGAAGAAATTCTAGCCCAAAGCTAATTTTGACCTTCTTGGAGCATCAAATCCCAGGACTTCATAACACAGGATCTGAGATCTTCCTTCAGTTGCATTATATTATGCTACATTCATTTCTCTGAGGTTTACATGTCACACACTTCTTCCTGCCACTGCAGAATTTTCCTGGGGCCTTTTTAGTTTTTTTGCTAAGTGAAACATATCCCAATTTCCTAGCTTTTTTTAAAAAAAATGTCTTAAACTTCATGCAAAAAGAAAAAGAATAATCTTTGAGGTGGTATGATTCTTCCCATGTAAATTGGCCGCTTCAGGGTGGGCTTTGAGAAACAGGACCCTACACATTAGTTGCATTGATATGAGCAGGTTTTTGCACATCAGAAAGAACTTCAGAGGGCCTGGGCAAAAGGTTAAAGGGGAAGGGTACCCCCTCCCCAGCAGTGACAACTGAATTTTTCATAGCAAGGAACTCACATATGGGAACAATATGACAGCTAGTCTCTTAAATGTATGCTTTTGCTTTACCAGGGCAATTGATATGTTGTGTAAGGAACATTGTGGGGCAGGTGGCTGCTGTGAGATGACCCCGTGGCTGAAGGTAAGCAGTGAGGCAGGAGGCCAAAGTTCAAGTGTGACTTTGTTAGTACCAAAGAAATACAGTTATTTTACAATAGCCGTGCACCCTGGAGTGTCTTACTTCCTCCGTGAGCCTGAAAGGTTTTATTGTTAAGGAAGTATGCTGTGCTATGGCTATATTACTTAAAAGGGAGACATGCACATGAAACAGTTTTTTAAAAAAAGGAAGCCATTTTAAATACAAGCATATATAAGGCAAAAAGCAACACAAACACATTTTTGCAGCAGTCACAACCATCATTTGCTACATTGGCACATGCACATGGGATGCAATCACACACAATGCACAACTGTATCTGGAAAACAGCTGATGGAGGATAGCAAGGGGAAGTGGGGAAATGTATCCTATCATAGCCAAACAACAACAAGTATTATTATTATTATTATTATTATTATTATTATTATTATTATTATTTCTACCCCGCCCATCTGGCTAGGTTTCCCCAGCCACTCTGGGAGGCTTTCAACAAAACATTAAAAGCAGAATAAAACTTCAAACATTAAAAATTTCCCTAAACAGGGCTGCCTTCAGATATCTTCTAAAAGTCAGATAGTTGTTTATTTCCTTGACATCTGATGGGAGGGCATTCCACAGGGCAGGTACCACTACCAAGAAGGCCCTCTGCCTAGTTCTCTGTAACCTCACCTCTCGCAGTGAGGGAACCACCAGAAGGCCCTCGGAGCTGGACCTCAGGCTGAACGATGGGGATGGAACCGCTCCTTCAGGTATACTGGGCTGAGGCCATTTAGGGGTTTAAAGGTCAGCACCGACACTTTGAATTGTGCTCGGAAACGTACTGGGAGCCAATGTATGTCTTTCAGGACTGGTGTTATATGGTCTCAGGGGCCACTCCCAGTCACCAGTCTAGCTGCCACATTCTGGATTAGTTGCAGTTTCCGGGTCACCTTCAAAGGTAGCCCCACGTAGAGTGCGTTGCAGTAGTCCAAGCAGGAGATAACTAGAGCATGCACCACTCTGGAGAGACAGTCTGCGGGCAGGTAGGGTCTCAGCCTTCGTACCAGATGGAGCTGATAGACAGCTGCTCTGGACACAGAATTCACCTGTGCCTCCATGGACAGCTGTGAGTCCAAAAAGACTTCCAGGCTGTGCACCTATTCCTTCTCCGCAACCCTTCCCCTCTGCAGGGAGGTGGGACCGATTCGGATGGTCCGCCCCGCCACTTAATGGATCCAATTGGCTTCCAGAGAGTGGTAGGGGATGCTTTATCCCAAGTTGATGGCCTTTCAGCTGATTCCCTGGTGGCACGCTGGAATGCGGAGTTAACCAGGGCTATTGACTGTCTGGCTCCGAAGCGCCCTCTCCGAATGCATGGAGCCCGGACAGCCCCGTGGTTTTCCCCGGAGCTGAGGGTGATGAAACAATCGTTGAGACGGCTAGAGCGCCGGTGGCGGAAAACTCATTCTGAATCAGACCGGACACGGGTTAGAGCTCAACATCGAGCCTACCAAGTGGCAATGGCGACGGCGAAGAGGGCCTTCTTCACCGCCTCCATTGCATCTGCAGAAAACAGCAGCAGGAGACTTTTTTCAAGTGGTTCGCAATCTATCGGAACCACCTGTACCACCGGGGCCTGGTAGGGACCCCAAGATCTCCTGCAATGCTCTTGCAAAGTTTTTTGCAGATAAAATCGCTCAGATTCAGAAGGAGGTAGACTCCACCGTGGGAGCAGGGCCAGGGCGGGAGAGTGCTAGAGTTCTGTCTGGTTCTGTTACATGGGATCAATTCCAATCTGTTACCTCCGAGGATGTGGACAGGCTGCTTGGACAAGTGAAACCGACCACCTGTCTCCTTGATCCTTGCCCATCCTGGCTGATAAAAGCAAGCCGGGAAGGGCTGGGCGATGGGCTCTGCGGGGTGGTGAATGCTTCCCTCTGTGAGGGAGCCTTCCCAGACCCGCTGAAAGAGGCGGTCATTAAACCGCTTCTTAAAAAAACATCTTTAGACCCGGCCAATTTGGCCAACTATCGCCCAGTCTCAAATCTGCCATTCTTGGGCAAGGTGATTGAGCGGGTGGTTGCTGAACAACTCCAAGCACGCCTGGAGGAAACGGACCATTTGGATCCCTTCCAATCAGGATTCAGGCCTCACCATGGGACTGAAACTGCCTTGGTCGCGCTGGTTGATGATCTCCGGCGGGCTAGGGACAAAGGTGAGAGCTGTTTCCTAGTTCTGCTGGATCTCTCAGCGGCCTTTGACACCATCGACCATAACATCCTTCTGGACCGTCTAGAGGGGCTGGGAGCTGGGGGCACTGTAATACAGTGGTTCCGCTCCTTCCTCCTGGGCCGTGTCCAGAAAGTGGTGGTGGGGGATGAGTGTTCAGACCCCTGGGCTCTCACTTGTGGGGTGCCTCAGGGTTCTGTCCTCTCCCCCATGCTTTTTAATATCTATATGAAGCCGCTGGGAGAGATCATCAGGGGGTTTGGACTGGGTGTTCATCAGTATGCAGATGACACCCAGCTCTACCTCTCCTTTAAATCAGAACCAGTGAAGGCGGTGAAGGTCCTGTGTGAGTGCCTGGAGGCGGTTGGAGGATGGATGGCGGCTAACAGATTGAGGTTGAATCCTGACAAGACAGAAGTACTGTTTTTGGGGGACAGGGAGCGGGTTGGTGTGGGGGATTCCCTGGTCTTGAATGGGGTAACTGTGCCCCTGAAGGACCAGGTGCGCAGCCTGGGAGTCATTTTGGACTCACAGCTGTCCATGGAGGCGCAGGTTAACTCTGTGTCCAGGGCAGCTGTCTACCAGCTCCACCTGGTACGCAGGCTAAGACCCTACCTGCCCGCGAACTGTCTCGCCAGAGTGGTGCATGCTCTAGTTATCTCACGCTTGGACTACTGCAACGCGCTCTACATGGGGCTACCTTTGAAGGTGACCCGGAAACTGCAATTAATCCAGAATGCGGCAGCTAGACTGGTGACTGGGAGTGGCCGCCGGGACCACATAACACCGGTTCTGAGAGATCTGCATTGGCTCCCAGTACGTTTCCGAGCACGATTCAAAGTGTTGGTGCTGACCTTTAAAGCCCTAAACGGCCTCGGTCCTGTATACCTGAAGGAGCGTCTCCACCCCATCGTTCAGCCCGGACACTGAGATCCAGCGCCGAGGGCCTTCTGGCGGTTCCCTCATTGCGAGAAGTGAGGCTACAGGGAACCAGACAGAGGGCCTTCTCGGTAGTGGCGCCCGCCCTGTGGAACGCCCTCCCATCAGATGTCAAAGAGATAAATAATTACCTGACATTCAGAAGACATCTTAAGGCAGCCCTGTTCAGGGAAGTTTTTAATATGTAACACTGTACTGTTTTTAACACTGATAGGGAGCCGCCCAGAGTGGCTGGGGAAACTCAGCCAGATGGGCGGGGTATAAATAATAAATTATTATTATTATTATTATTATTATTATTATTATTATTCAGAGGCACAGTTGCCCCATTCAGGACCAGGGAGTCCCCCACACCTGCCTGCCCCCTGTCCCCCAAAAACAGTACTTCTATCTTGTCAGGATTCAACCTCAATCTGTTAGCCGCCATCCATCTTCCAACTGCCTCCAGGCACTCACACAGGACCTTCACCACCTTCACTGGTTCTGATTTAAAAGAGAGGTAGACCTTAAAGACTAATATTTTTGTGAGCCAAAGCATATTACATCAAACACCAAGCAAAGAAAGAATCCAAGAGGCAGTTGTTCCATGTGTTAGAGTGAGCACATGTTGTATTGGGGATCTTGTGGCATCTTAAAGACTTACAAATTTATTATGGTATAAGCCTAAAAAGGAATGTCCTTTGGCATTCTACATAGGACATACAGGTCAGCCTCTATGCAAACAAATAAATGGGCACAAATCTGAGAACAGAAAGGGCAATATTCAGAGATCAGTAGAACATTTCAACCTCTCAAGATATTCTGTTGCTATTCTTCATAAACAAAATTTGAAGTGACAATCCAGTGTGAAACTTCTGAATTAACACTTATTAAGCAGTTCAGTTCTATTACCTGTACCATTATTAGAAATAAGTGTGTTTTCATTGCACTAGTGCTAATTAGCTCCCGATGTCAGGATGTTTATGTTATCATCAATGCTACTTTGTGAATGGTCACTCATGCAGCGTCTTATTTAACAAAGTGCTATCCAACTTACGGCAGAGAAGTATATTACAGGGCAGTCTTGTATAGGGAAGTTTTTAATGTTTGATGTTTTATTGTGTTTCTGTATATGCCCAGAGTGGCTGGGGCAACCCAGTCAGATGGGTGGTGTATTATTATTATTATTATTATTATTATTATTATTATTATTATTATTACAATTCTTGGATGTTACATTGTATACAACAATAACTGAAAATCAGAAAGAGTAACACAAGAGATGTGTAAGTATGGCTTGCCTCTAGACAGAATGGGGAATGTGTCAAAAGGGCAGATTTATTTGTAACATTGTGCTATTGGGGTTTGGTTCTCACTGCGTACATTGTCTCTTAGAAGTAGCAATATGCTGTAGTGGTTAGTCTGAGCTATGGGATCCTCGCTGTTTAGTTTGGCTATTTAACTGAAGCCATTAAGTGAGGCCAAGACATCTGGGGAAATACCTCATACTATTTGGGTTGCCAGACCTCAGGTTTTGATGGCGAAATACAGGTTTCGAGGCTCATTCTTAGGGCCTCAGAGCAGCCAGTATAAGCTCAAGGCTTTCAACTAATCCAGCGCACCTCTGTGCCTGGTGGCTTCTTCTAAAGGTGCAGGTGGGCCCAACCACTTAACATGTCTGTCCATGGGAGCGGCTGCTCATGAATATGGACATGCAACATCAACAAATCACTTAAATGAGCAGTGTCCAGGAGTAGTATATTGTCCTGCCACAGCAGTGGGAAAAGTCATAGTTTACCACCAAACTTCGCATGGACACAGTCCAAACTTCCATCCATGGAACTGCCAGGTGTGGCTGGAAATGTTCCCCATCTGAAACCCTTGAGAGCAGCTGTCACTCATTTCTGACAATACTGAGCTACATGGACCAATATTCTGACTCAGCAAAAGGCTACTTCTCACATTCCTATTGTTGCTATCTTTCTGGACAAAAGGGCAGAGCTGCCAAGCCAGAAAAGTGCTTTCTAAAACTCACTCGCTCATCATTCATAAGCTTCCATTTTCCCCTTAGCAAATAGGAGGAAACAGGTTCCCTGTTTTTACTCCCTTTCCAGGCCTTCACGACTACATGCACACCATACACTTAAAGCACATGTTCCCAATGAATCATGGGAACTGTAGTTTACCACACAAATCCCAGCACCCTTTGCAAACTACAATTCCCACAATTCTTGGCCGAGGGTGCTTTAAAGGAACGGTGTGTGGTGTTGTTATTATTATTCATTAAATTTATATACTGCCCTATACCAATAGATCTCAGGGCAGTTTCACATATCTTTACCTCCGTCTCTGTGCTGCTGGGTTCCTCCTTTGCCAGCGGGTCATACTCCAACTGACATACCAGATTTTGACTTTCAAGGAATCACCAGGCCTGCTTCATGATGTCACCAAGCCTATGACTTAGTCCTCAAATGTGCTTCTTTTCCCTGGGACCACACTGGAAATGCCACTCCCTTTGTTCTGCATTAGGTGAGCAAAAATCTGGAATGCAGAAGGATTTCAAGGTCATCGTTTCTCCTTTCTCCACTATGTTCAATAATATACCAGCTTCCAGTACAGAGATTCGCCAAAGCCTTTTGCTTGTTCTCAGATAATTTTGTGTGGAGGTAGAGCAAAAGACAGAACTTATTTAGCAGCCATGGGACAACGACGGTAATTGTTCCAGACCACACAGGTGAAGGTGAGTTCTTCAGAATTTGTGTCCTACTTTTTAGCCTATACAGTCATGCATTCTGTTCTGACAGTGGCCAAAACAGATGCCATGGACCTAGATAACTGAAGGAGCACCTCTGCCTATATTGTCCTGCCTGGGCTTGAGATCTTCTGAAGGCTCTCCTTAGTGCCCTGCTTCTGGGAGGCATAAATTATGTGGTGATGTGGGAAAGGACCTTCATAGTGGCACCCTGGGTGTCGATCGCCCACACCTCTGAAGTGAAACTACCTCCTTTTATTGTTTTGCTGCTGGTTGAAAACATAGCTGATTTCTCAGGCACCTGTGGGTGGTTCAGGTTGGTTCAGGTTGATGTTTCAGCCTTGCATCTTAATGATATTTATTGTTTTTAATATGCTCTCTCATGTATTGTATTGGAATTATTGTTTTAGATTTTATTATGGCACATCCTGAGATCTTTATGATGGAGAGGTTTTGAATATTTTAAACTCACAAACAAGCAAACAAACAAACAAGCAAACAAACCCATAGCCATGGAAAGCCTTTTCCTCCTTGAATTTGTTTAATCCCCTTTGAAGCCATCCAAGTTGGTGGCCATCATTGCATCTTGCGATAATGAATTCCATATTTTAACTATGTGCTGTGTGAAGTACTTCCTTTCGTGTGCCCTGAATCTTCCCACATGCAGCTTTATTGTATAACCTCGAATTCTAGGAGGGAGAGGGAGAGAGAGAGATGGAAACAGAGAAACACACACAGAGTTCGCTTTCTGCACACCAGGCGGGTGAGTATAGGTTGCTTGAAGGGGAATGAATCTATCATATATCTGTTTCTACTGTTGACATGTCCCAGAGTGAGCTGCTCCAGAGTTGTCTCCTCCAGCATGCACCAAAGGCAATGACTGAAGGATTCAAACCCACACTCAGATTTGGAGCTTGGGCCAGCCATTCTCTTCTAACTTCATAGGATTGTTGTAAGGACAAAATGCATGGAGCAGAATCACATACATCACTCTCAGCTCCACAGAGGAACAGTGAGATAAACATGTAAGGATCAATAACAGTCATGCAGCTGGCAAAGCAGAAGCCCACAAAAATATTAGTATTCACTTCTCTCTGCATTTACAGTTTAGTGCAGAATTGGGCACAGAGGAATCTCCTCTTAGGAATCTCCCCCCCCCCCCATGCACGAGCTAAATACTCTGATCATTTTTGCAGCGCATGTTTTTCGTGTGCTGCAAAACAAGAAGCAGACCTCATTGATTCAGAATCACAAAGTAACTTTCTCCAATTTCTCATGAGTTAATTGGTTTCTCCACTTTGTGAATACCCACTTTGTATGCTAATTTTATCAGCATGTTACATTAAACTAATGAATCTTGGATAATTGTAAGATCCTCCGATTAAATCCACTCTGCTGTAGAACATAACTACATTTATCATGGCAATGAATCATAAGCGAGGAAAGTCCTGACCACCTAAATTTAATCTTCCCCACATGTGATCTATCTTGCAGATGCAAAGGCTAGATTGAAACACAATATTGCAGCAGCTAATTCGAGTATAACAACCTGGTTGGTCCTGTGTGCATAATTATTGCAGATTGCATGACCCAGGGCTTTTCCAGATGAGTGTGTTATCGTGCAGTGAATGCACAGTCATTACTGACTCAGTGGCTCCAGGAAATGAGATCCAGAACACTTTCCCCCAGTTAGCACTTCAAATGCAAGGGAATTTTCCAGCACCCAAAGCATCTCTCCCTGTCCTCCTCTCTCTCACACACATATACATGCTTCTGTTGCAACTGTGCATAAATGGGTTGAATGCCAAAGGCAGCTATTGGCTAGTGTCCATAACATGGCAGACCATCTCCACAGTGCCTGCACAACTTGTATTATCTGCCTGACCACTCTAAGCAGCATCACTCCATCAGATTGAAATTAAATAAATAAAAATAAATAAATTGTCCAGTAGCACCTTGGAGACCAACTAGGTTTGTTCTGGATACAAGCTTTCGTGTGCATGCACACTTCTTCAGATACACTGAAACAGAAGTCACTAGACCCTTATACAGTGGACGCTCGGTTTGCAAACGTGATGCGTGCGGGATGCATGTTCGCAACCCGCAGCAGCCGCAACCCACAGTGGCGCATCTGCGCATGCGCAAAGCACGAAATATCAGTGGTACCTAGGGTTAAGTACTTAATTCATTCCAAGGGTCTGTTCTTAACCTGAAACTGTTCTTAACCTGAGGCACCACTTTAGCTAATGGGGCCTCCTGCTGCCACTGCGCCGCCGCTGCACGATTTCTGTTCTCATCCTGTAGCAAAGTTCTTAACCCGAGGTACTATTTCTGGGTTAGCGGAGTCTGTAACCTGAAGCGTATGTAACGTGAAGTGTATGTAACCCGAGGTACCACTGTACATAGTTTCCCTGCTCCATTTTTATTCTTACAGCACCTGTGAGGCTGGTTAGGCTGAGAGATTGTGACAGACTACCAAATCAAACTTTATGACTTGGTGGAGATTTCAACCCTGTCCTCCCAGGTCTTAGTCCAACACACTAATCACCACACCATACTCCCGCTCGCTCTCGCTCTCTCTAAAACACCAGCTAAATTTTCTGGTTGTTAACTCAATATATTACTTAGTTGACCCACCTCTCACTTCCAACCTTCCTTCCAGCTATCACCTTCTTTCTTTCTTTCTTTCTTTCTTTCTTTCTTTCTTTCTTTCTCTCTCTCGCCACAAGTGCTTTTAATGCTATCTTTAGCATATTTTAAATTATAAAGACCACTATTGGCATAACTGGTGTATAAACTTAAGTGTAACCTGGCTCCATCAAATCCTTATAGCACAGATATTTGAGGAATGACATAGCAATGGCCTGACTGTAAGAATTGCAGTGTATACTGTCAGTTTGAGAGCCAACAACAAACACAGTAGACATCTGGAAACAGACAGAAAAACAGGTACAAGTTAAGACCAGCATAAAACAGTCCACTGTATTTACTCAACTTGTACTAGGTTAAAAATAATCACTTGGTAATTGTCCACTAACATGACTTCCAGCATGTTTGGAGGTTCTAGCAGGGGAGCGCAGCTATCGTATACCCTTGACCGAAGAACGGTACACTCCTTCTATCTGGGATGGTCGTCCTCTTCCACCGAGCGCGCAGCTTCGGGAGGGACACACATGGAGCGGTGAGGGACGAAGGGGACACCCACCTAGCCTAGTCAAATTGCAGCTATAAAGATGAATGTATTGCCTAGAATGCTGTTTTTGTTTCAAACACTGCAAATTGTGGACAAAATGGACTGTTTCAAGAAGTGGCAGAAAGATATCTCTAGATTTGTCTGGCAGGGCAAGAAGCCCAGAATAAAATTCAAGATATTAACTGATGCAAAGGAAAGGGGTGGATTT
This sequence comes from Podarcis raffonei, assembly GCF_027172205.1. NCBI lineage: Eukaryota > Metazoa > Chordata > Lepidosauria > Squamata > Lacertidae > Podarcis > Podarcis raffonei. The sequence continues at coordinate 76,340,260 of NC_070606.1, forward strand.
GCCCTGCCAGACTTTAAACTTTACTATGAATCAGCAGCATTCTGCTGGTTGAAAGACTGGTTGCTTCTTGAGAACACAGACATTTTGGATTTAGAAGGTTTTAACAATGTCTTTGGGTGGCATGCATATTTGTGGTACGACAAGGTTAAAGCACATAAAGCATTTAAAAACCATATTGTCAGGAAAGCATTGTTCAATGTTTGGATAAGATATAAGGATTTATTGGAAAATAAAACCCCAAGGTGGCTGTCACCAATGGAAGCAAAAGCCCAGAAAAAGCTCAATATGGAGGCCAAATGGCTGAAATATTGGGAAATTTTGGAACAAGAGGGAGATAGACTAAAATTGCAGAGTTTTGAGAAACTAAAAAACAAAGTGCGAGATTGGCTTCATTATTATCAGATAATGGAGGCATATAATTTGGACAAGAAAATTGGCTTCCAGGTGGAAAAATCAAAATTAGAAACAGAACTCTTAGAACCCAAAACTAAGATTTTGTCAAAGATGTATAACTTGCTGTTGAAATGGAACACTCAGGATGAAACGGTGAAATCTGCTATGATTAAATGGGCACAAGATGTTGGACATAACACTATGTTTGCTGACTGGGAACAGTTGTGGACCACAGGTATGAAATTTACGGCATGTAATGCCTTAAGAGAGAATATTATGAAAATGATATACAGGTGGTACATGACCCCAGTCAAGCTTGCAAAAATATATCATTTGCCCGATAATAAATGTTGGAAATGTAAAGAAACTGAAGGTACATTCTTTCACCTTTGGTGGACATGCCCAAGAATTAAGACTTTCTGGGAAATGATCTATAATGAAATGAAAAAGGTATTTAAATATACCTTCCTGAAGAAACCAGAGGCCTTCCTTCTGGGCATTGTCGGCCAATTGGTGCCAAAGAAGGACAGAACTTTTTTTATGTACGCTACAACAGCAGCAAGAATACTCATTGCAAAGTATTGGAAGACACAAGATCTACCCACTTTGGAAGAATGACAGACGAAGGTGATGGACTATATGGGATTGGCAGAAATGACTGGCAGAATCTGAGACCAGGGAGAAGAGTCGGTGGAAGAAGATTGGAAGAAATTTAAAGACTATCTACAGAAATATTGTAAAATTAATGAATGTTAGAATGATGTTGGATAGAAATTAAGTGGTTTCCAGCTGTAATGCTTTAAGAGAATATGAAAAAAGGGTTATAAATTGGTAAAAACTTAATGGTAAGGATTTGCTGAACCAATAATTTGATGTGGAATACAAAAAAGGGAGGTATGAGGAGGTCTGGGAAACAAGCTAAAGGAAAATAAGCAATGGAAAATCTGTGTGTTTTTAACTATTTTTATTTTGTATTTTTGTTAATTTTTTCTTCTTTTCTTCATTTTTATTGTAATACTTTAAAAAATCTCAATAAATATCTTATAAAAAAAATAATAACATGACTTCCAGCAATCCAAAAATCCCAGGAGTATGTCAGGACAGCAAGAGAATAACAACTGAATACATCAATATGCAACATGAGTTACCTTTGGAGATTATCCATCCACATTAGTCTAACCTGGCAAAGTCTGGTAAGGTCATTCCCAGGAGACTAAATATTCACAAGTCGCTGAAGTGTATTGATCCAAGGGAGTTTATGATGGTTAACAAATTCAGGACTGTGCATTATTTAGCTTGATAATATCCACAAGGAGCGGGGCTGCATGTAGTCATATTAATTGGTGGTTACTTTGTGCTCTTCTGAATGCATCAACCAGACAAGGTTTGATTCAGGATGACAAGAATGCAGGCTTTTGAGGGAGGATGTCTGATCTATGCCCTATTTCTATACCTCATCATAGAGAAGAAAGCTTGCCTGTCATTTCAAAAGACCTGATGGAGGAGATTAAGATTTCACCCTCCTCCTCCTCCTCCTCAAAACACAGGGAAAAAATGAAAACACAAACAAGCAAAGATGGCTTGACATATAATATAGGACACAACCTGAATATATGTGATGCTGCTCATCCCTGTATGGACCTGTGGGTTTCTGTGGTGATATTTAATTCTGATCTTAGCCATACAGTGTATTCTCTGATTATTCAGTGTTGTAGCATTTTTCTGTAATATTCATTGTAAAAGGAGAAAATAAATAACTTCAACTTCTTGCAAAGAAAGAGAGAAATGACAGATAAACAGGAATCAATTCGATGGTGGACCAGCCAGATCTTCAGAGGAGCTGGGCACCCGCAACTCCCACTGAATAACAAGTATTTGTGGGTGCTCAGCACTTCTCAGAATCAAGCACATGAGCAACTTCCTGAAGAAAGAAAAATAAGTCGAGAAAGGCAAGGCAAAATCCGGAGAATGTCAAGGATAATATTCTAAAATTCAAGTGAATACGATGTTTACCTTTTGTCTGCAAGAGATTTTGCTCCTCTCTAAAACTTCCCACCCATTTCTTCCTATAATCTTTGAATACTAGTTGCCATTAAATCAACTTTGGGATCTCCTAGAACAGGGTTTCCCAAACTTGGGTCTCCAACTGTTTTTGGACTACAACTCGCACCATCCCTAGATAGCAGGACCAGTGGTCAGGGATGATGGGAACTGTAGTCCAAAAACAGCTGGAGACCCAAGCCATGCCCTCTTCAGATGCTTCCCCCAAACCAAAGATGTGGTGTGCATCTTATGATCAGAGATGGACAAATCTGTCGATTTCATTTTCTCTCTGCTTCTCATTGTTCAGTTTATCCCATTATGGTATCCATTTGCAAGTAAAAGAAAAAAAGTGAAAATGCTATGCATTTTTGTGTGTTTTCCCCAATATACATAGTATGTGATTTTGCCTAATATACACATATCAAGCCATTTTCCCCAATATAATACATTTTTGTACACATTTCTGGGTTGCAATTTTGGGTTGGCAAGCTGCATCACAAAACCGAGAAAAGCTCTAATTTCAAAGGGAAGCTGCATTTCAATTCATGAAGTGCAAGTTACATAGGCCCACATATGAACTTAATGAATTTGTTTCCCAACCTTACCTATGATATACATTTTGACTGAAAAACTATCAAGTGTTTTATAGCACCTCAAAGACTATGGAATAACTTTTCCTGAACTTGAGTTCACTTCATCAGTTTATTATTATTAATAATAATTATAAATAATTTATTTGTTGCTTTTCACAGCAACAAAAAATCTCAAAGCAACTGACAAAAAAGCTAAAAATACAAAGAATAACAAATCAGGGGATAATTATGTGAAAAGATGTGGTGGGATGAACAGCTAAGGATGCAGCAATTTCCCAGTTCCGCGGACTAATTCCTGCCTCAGCTGGCATGGCATTAAGATATAACCCTGTCTCAGGTGAAGATATGCCAGCATAATTTAATATTTTAAAAGTTTTCTCTTTACCTGTCTTCTTGAGGAAAATGGTACAGATAAAGTCCAGTAAAGACAATTCTGTAATTTCACACAGCTAAAATTAGATGTCAGTTTGTTAAAATGAACACTGTCTTTATTGACATACATCTGTTAATTATTTAGACTGGTCAGTTTTCTCCATTTCTGCATAATCTTCAAACGTTTCCACATTGTAATGTCTGTTGTAATGTTACATAATAAAGTTTTCATTGAGTTGGTATGCTTGCTTCTGTAGGGTCCACCAAATAACCCACTATATTTCTGTTGTGTTGGGTTACAAAAGAATAGGCAATTATAAAGAATTTCAAAGGTTTGCTTGATAATTTTATTAGAACGTAACTGGTCTGAAAGATTCACCTTTCACTGAATAGGAAGCAACAACAAGAGCATCACATGTCCAAAAACCATTCTCTTTGAACCACAGCCCTCTCCAGGAAACACAATACAATTCCCTTTATTTCTGATGTTCAGTTTTGCATACCAGTGATAATGTAGCAAAAACAGAAGTATCCATGCACAAGAGGTCAGGAGAGGTGGCAACACGAGAAGGGGCCTTCTCTGCAGTGACTCCCCAACTGTGGAATGCTCTCCCCAAGGAAGTTCGCCTGGCGCCTCATTATACACCTTTAGGCACCAGGCAAAAATGTTCCTTTTTAACTAGGTCTTTGCCTGACTTGATGTACATCCTATACCCTTTTTTAAAATGCTGACTCTTGCGGGGGGAGGGTTATTGGGTTGTTGTTTTGATTTTATGTATTTGATATTTTATGTGAACTGTCCTGAGACCTTCAGGTATAGGGCAGTATAGAATTTGAAGAAGAAGAAAAGAGGGAGGTATCACCACTCTTAGGGGAACCAAGGAATATGTTGCACGTGTATGTATGTATGTATGTATGTATGTACATATGTATGTATGTATTATTGCATTTATATTCCACCTTTCCTACATGGAGCTCAAGGGGGCAAACATGGTTCTATTCCTCCCCATATTATCCTTACAACACTCCTAAGAAGTGAGTTAGGTTGATAGACTGTAACTGGCCCAAAGCCGAAGTATTCTATGGTTGAGCAGGGATTTGTTCCCTAGTCTCCCAAGTGCTCTCCAACCCTCTAACCACTACGCCACACTGCTTCTCTGTGTGTGTGTGTGTGTGTGTGTGTGTGTGTAGATAGATAGAGAAACGGAAAAACAAAAACTGCACATATGTTGTTATTACCATTATTATTATTATTAGTAGTAGTAGTAGTAGTAGTAGTAGTAGTATTACAATTAATTTATTTACTGCCTTCTGAACACTGTCTCAAGGGAATTTACACATAAGATAATTAAAAGTAGTGCTTGTGCAGGTGAGAAAAAACAGAGAGAAGGAACAGGGAGAGCATTCTGGGTGGCGTCCAGGCTTAGAAGGGAGAGCTCATAAGGCACAGAGGATCTGGCTGACAGTTGACCTGATCTGTGGATTCATTATTTTTTTTAAAGATATTTATTAAGATTTTCAATTTTTTATACAAACAAAAAACAAACAAAAAAATTAAAAAAGACATATACTTCATAATACAATCTTTTCAGTAACATATTTCTCTGACCTCCTCATACCTCCCCTTCTTGTATTCCCTTTTAAATTCTTTGTTCAGCAAATCCTTAACTTAAAGCATTACAGCTTATAATATCACCTTATTTTCTATCCAAACCCTTTTTTTCATCCATGTTCCTTTATATCATTACAGCTAGAAACCACTCAATTTCAATCCAACATCATTCAGCATTCCTTAATTTTACAATATTTCTGTAAATAGTCCTTAAATTTTTTCCAATCTTCTTCTGCCGACTCTTCTCCCTGGTCACGGATTCTGCTAGTCATTTCTGCCAATCCCATACAGTCAGTCAGTTTCATCTGCCATTCTTCCAGATTGGGTAGATCTTGCGTCTTCCAATACTTTGCGATGAGTATTCTTGCTGCTGTTGTAGCATACATAAAAAAAGTTCTGTCCTTCTTTGGCACCACTTGGCCAGCCATGCCCAAGAGAAAGGCCTCTGGTTTCTTCAAGAAGGTATATTTAAATACCTTTTTCAATTCATTATATATCATTTCCCAGAAAGCCTTAATCCTAGGGCACGTCCACCAAAGGTGAAAGAATGTACCTTCATTTTCCTTACATTTCCAACATTTGTTATCGGGCAAATGATAGATTTTTGCAAGCTTGACTGGGGTCATGTACCACCTATATATCATTTTCATAATATTCTCTCTTAAGGCATTACATGCCGTAAATTTAATCCCGGTGGTCCACAACTGTTCCCAGTCAGCAAACATAATATTGTGTCCAACGTCTTGTGCCCACTTAATCATTACAGATTTAACCGTCTCATCCTGAGTATTCCATTTCAGCAGCAAGTTATACATTTTTGACAAAGTCTTAGTTTTGGATTCTAACAATTCTGTTTCCAATTTAGATTTTTCCACCTGGAAACCAACTTTCTTGTCCGAATTGTAAACCTCCATTATCTGGTAATAATGAAGCCAATCTCGCACTTTATCTTTCAATTTCTCAAAACTCTGCAATTTCAGTCTGTCCCCTTCTTGTTCCAAAATTTCCCAGTATTTTGGCCATTTGGCCTCCATGTTAAGTTTTTTCTGAGCCTTAGCCTCCATTGGTGACAACCACCTTGGAGTTTTATTTTCCAATAGATCCTTATATCTAATCCAAACATTAAACAGTGCTCTCCTGACAATATGGTTTTTAAAAGCTTTGTGTGCTTTAACCTTGTCGTACCACAAATATGCATGCCACCCAAATACATTGTTGAAACCTTCAAGATCCAAAATGTCTGTATTCTCAAGAAGCAGCCAGTCTTTCAACCAGCAGAATGCTGCTGACTCATAATAAAGTTTAAAGTCTGGCAGGGCAAATACACCCCTTTCCTTTACATCAGTTAATATCTTAAATTTAATTCTAGGCTTCTTGCCCTGCCAGACAAATTTAGAGATGTCTTTCTGCCACTTCTTAAAACAATCCATTTTGTCCAAAATTTGCAATGTTTGAAACAAAAACAACATTCTAGGCAATACATTCATCTTTATAGCTGCAATTTGACCCAACAAGGAAAGCTTCAAATTTGACCAAATCTCTAAATCTTTTTTCACTTCAGCCCAACATTTTTCATAATTATCTTTAAACAAATTCCCATTTTTAGCTGTCATATTAATCCCCAGGTATTTCACTTTCTTAACCACAGTCAGTCCTGTTTCATTCTGAAACTTCTCTCTTTCAATCGGTGTTAAGTTTTTCTCAAGAACCTTAGTTTTTAACTTATTCAATTTAAACCCTGCAACCTGACCAAATTCTTGAATTAATTCTAAAACTCTTTTGGTACTAGATTCTGGCTCCTGTAGTGTCAAAACTAGGTCATCTGCAAATGCTCTCACTGATCTGTGGATTCAAGAGCTCTCGGCTATCCCTTCCCAGGCCAACGTGGTGATAAAAGAGAGTTTTGAATGTGCTGATCAGCCGAGCTGACAGCCCACCCAACCTACACCTTCAGGGGCTGCCAATTGTTGCTCCTCAGGTGGAGCAGCTGCCCAGAGCTATCCCACCTGCCTCCTGAGAATGGAGAGCTTTGAAGACACACACACATGCACTAACAACATTTTCTTGTGGGCCCTTTGCCTGTGTTCCTACTTAAGAAAGCATCTCACTGCCCATTCTCTGTGGACAATTTGGTCGAAACCTCCCCCTGAACTATAAATAAAAGGAAAGCAATCAAGCAAACACAGCTCTCAAGATACAAGTCTCCTCTTTTTAGCATTCTGACAAAAAGACAGGCCATTTCGTGCGAAAGAGCATTCAAGAAAACATGTTGAGCATCTGTGGATGTTCATGCCTAACTAGAGCTGCCATGTCTTTTCATTCCCACTGTATTTTTTGCGAGCACTGCCATCACTTTGTGGGACATCACTGAGGCACCATACAGTGACCACTGCAGAGAGACAGAGACAGAGTGTGGTGTTCTTTCTTAATCATGGTGATATCACAGCCAAGGTGCATCAGCACCATCATGCATGCCAGACACAATATAATGACTTCGCACAAGACCCCTGCCAGAAAGCATTTACAGTATATCCCAAACGCTTCACTGTCAGACTCTACTAATAATTTGTAAAATCGCCCCGATATATTTCTAGGCCTTGCTTTCCTTAATACGAGACACAATCTGAGAAAGTTCGAGATTGACTCCAGGTCATTTTGATCCATTTCAATAGTATGCTAAAACTGCAATAGTATTTTTGTAATGTAAATTAATTTGGGAGGTAACTCAGGGAAGGCAGAAAACAGAAAGAAGGTGAGCAGAAATCAGTGACTGTTTTGAAATACCCAGCTGAATAGCTCAGGCCTGCTTTCCATGTTGTTTGGAAGTAAAGAGAACTCGTAAGTGAAATCTATAGACCAGGCATAGGCAAACTCGGCCCTCCAGATGTTTTGGGACTACAACTCCCATCATCCCTGACCACTGGTCCTGTTAGCTAGGGATGATGGGAGTTGTAGTCCCAAAACAGCTGGAGGGCTGAGTTTGCCTACGCCTGCTATAGATGCTTCTGGATCCTGCACATAGATGGTATTTGCACATTCCACCACCACGACTGATGCATGAGATGCACCTTCAGTGGGAGGCTCCCTTTGAGACAGGTGCATCACAGTTCTCACTGAACCACATGTGAGCACAGGAACTATACAAATGTGCCCAGCTCTTCTTATCAGAAGTCATAGCTCATCAATTCTTTTTTTTTTTAAATGTAACCAAACTAAACCAAAAGCACCTGTCTAAAACAAAACAAAATGGTCTAAAAATGATCTTTTTAAAAATATTATTTATTTATTTATACATACATACATATCCTGCCCATCTGGCTGGGTTTCCCCAGCCACTCTGGGTGGCTTCCAGCAAAATATTAAAATACAATATTAAAAGCTTCCCTAAACAGGGCTGCCTTCAGATGTCTTCTAAAAGTCAGATAGTTGTTTATTTCCTTGACATCTGATGGAAGGGCGTTCAACAGGACAGGCACCACTGCCGAGAAGGCCCTCTGCCTGGTTCCCTGTAACGTCACTTCTCGCAGTGAGGGAACTGCCAGAAGGCCCTTGGCGCTGGACCTCAGTGTCCGAGTAGAAAGGGGTGAAGACGCTCCTTCGGGTATACTGAATTCTGAACTGAGTTACCTGCCTCCAAAGCTAGCAGCCTGCTTACAGAAGCACACCTAAGGCCCCTTGCACCCTTGGCAAGGAACTGTATTGCAGTCCCAAACAAGAAGGTATATCGGCTCCCCCCACCCAGAAAAAAACTGAGAAGCGGGCAAGGTTGCCTGGGCAGGGTGAATGTGCTTCCTTGAGGCTGGAAAGGGCACCCTTTGCTACTCTCTGCTTTCCATGCACTCCTGTGGCAGTAGCTTTTCCAGCTGGAGATCCTGGCAGATTCCTTCTGTGTAGGGCTGGCATATGTCGAGGTTTTTCCTGACACGTCCAGGACTTGGACTTTCAAAATGGTTCAAGGAGAGAAACTGTGAAGCCAAATGCTGCAAAAATAAAGCTCAAAGACTTTGTTTTGCGAGATGTTCCCCAAAGAAAGCTCAACAACTTGCCCCCGCCACAATTTTGGGCAAAAAATAAAGGGGTCAACTTTGTCCAGATTTTCACTTTTGTGAATATGGCAACCCTATTTCTGTGGTCCAAGCAGGTGCTGGAGTACTGAGCCTGGGTTGGGTGCTCTGGATGTCACAGGAAGATTCTAATGTATGAGAAGTGATTTTAGTGCCCCTCCTGGTCTTGCACCCCCAGAAGGGGCTGATTTCACCAACCCCTAGGTATGCTTCTGCTTGCTTATACAGCCATACCTCATGTTATGTTTGCTTCATGTTACGTTCTTTCAGGTTATGTCCCGCAGCAACCCGGAAGTACCGGAAAGGGTTATTTCTGGGTTTTGCCACTCGCACATGTGCAGAAGCTCTAAATCGCACTTCGCACATGCGCACAAGCGCCAATTCGCACCGCGCAGATATGGCGCTTCAGGTTGCGCTCTTTTCATGTTGCGAACGGGCCTCCAGAACGGATCCCGTTCACAACCAGAGGTACCACTGTAAATAGGAATTTGATGGAGCTTACCCATTCAACAAAAGCCATATGCTAAATTCTTTCCAGGATTGTGCTCCTCTAACATGCAGGTTGCATGTTAGAATATTCAGCAAAATAAAAGAACCTCCTGACATACAAAAACCAGGATATCCGGGACAAAGGACAACGTTGCAGTGCCCAGAAGCTCCTGTATCCCATCAGCACATTCAGTGAGGCATCTGACAGTGAGGCATTCCTGCACTGTTGGGGTTGGACTAGATGACCCTTGGAGCCCTTTTCTAACTCTATAGTTATTTGAGTCTATCTGGAAAGGAGTGCTTATACATAGGCAGATGTATGCATGAAAGGGCTCCTTTTTCAGCTTTTCCACTGAGCACACAGGCATGAGGGTTGAAAGCAGGAGGGTGTGTTGATGTCAGTAACAAGAGTAACACATACAGTCCCACTCCACCTGCCATGCATTTGCTATATGCATGGAGGTAATACCTGGATGGGTTCATACCACGTAGAAAACTGCTTTGAAAATGAGGGGGCTTTCAAAAGCTACTTCAAAGGCGGGGACTGATGCAAAAGAAGTCAAATTTTGATGTGTGCAACATCTAAGCTCTTAGCTAAAAGCACCTTTTTGGATCACAGGATATGTGAACTGTTTGTAACCTGCAATTAGTAATGATGTACAGTCCTGAGCTGGAACAAATTTACTTCCATTTTTTTCAGGATTCTGAAAGTTAGATCAAATATTCAGTGCCTTCACTAAGGAATATCTCTGGCTTTTTGTTATGGCTATTTGACATTCAGCAAACTTTGATTTCACTGTTTGAAAGCTGACTTCAGATTTTAATTCCAGCATTTTAATGTTTGACCATTGGTATTTAATAGTATGTGACAGCAATGTTTGGTATTTGACAATAGCTCATGAAAATTCGTTTTTGACGTTTCCAAAGAATCAAAGCAGTTTCATTCTTAAGGCCTGCCAAAAAGTCAATGCAATTCTAAGCAATGTTTATAAAATTCAGATTTCATAGGATAGGGGTAAATTTTACATGCAACACTTTAAATGGGAAATCCAAGTGGCAGCACTGGGAATTTTTTCAGCAAATTTAATTTATTTTGTAAATTCCATTTCATATTTAATTCAATCAAACATATTTATCTGTTATACAATTTTTATTGTATTAATGCAGCAACCTAGAACCTTTCCAGTGTAAAATAAAACACTGTTCCTACTCCTAATTTTACCCCTGATTTAACTGGGTCCTCCCCAGTTCATCTTGTGACAGTGATGACGAATTATTGGAATCATCATACAAGGGATCTTTAAGTCCTGCCATCTATGTATCTAACAGAGATAAGAGGTAGCAGCTTTTATTAGTTTTTCTACTTCTCAAGTTCTAATCCCTCCTCTCTCCCTACCCTGTTCATTTCTATCTTGGTTTATCTCCCTCAGGTTAGTGATTTAAGACCTGATTAGGGTCCTATTCCGTGTGCAGAATCATCACACATTTAAATTATGAGGTATCAGTCCCTCGCACCATATTTTTTAATGTATTTGCTTAACATAAATGCACCTTTCTTAAGAACCTGCACTTAGATGCAGATAACACACAGTATAAACTATTAGAGTGTTTAACATGCTTAAATCTTTATATGTAAAATAGGAAAATATGTGTAACAACCACTAACTGCATATTTCAGTTTCATTGGAGGGGGGGTGCAGTGTTTTCTCCCCTCCTATCAGCTGAAAGATACAAGGGAGAAATTTATCTTGTATATTATCTAATAGGCCTTCCAGAATGAAAGACCACAGGAGGTAAGGCTAACAAAATTAATATGCAAAGAATTTCAACACTAGGGGCCTATAATTTTCTTGTAAATGGTTTCACTTTAAGGATGAAACAATATAGGACAATACCAATTTCTTTCTGGCTTTCTTTCTTCTTTTTTTGCAGATAGATGGAGCTTTAAAAAAAAATTAACACATGACAGCAGGTGGGACGAAACTAGACAAGTGGATATTCAAAGTAGGCAGACTGCAAATTTGATTTGCTTAGCATTTTGCTAACTGATTTGAATTCATTGATATGTTAAAAACAACGTGGGTAGGTATATTTAATTAAAGCTAGATTGGCTATCATTCAGAACTGAAGTAAACATTTAGTATACTTACAGAATCATTAAAATGCATGAAAAACAACATAGCCTTCAGAATAAAAGCCTGACAACAAAAATGTGGGGATTCAATATAAGGGATTATAAATTTGGTTCAGATTTTACTGTCATTATGTGATATCTCACCCCTAACTGTTAAACTGAATCCATTATTTACTGTTGGCTCTTACATCCTCCCTCTCCCACCTTCTCACCCACCCTCATCTCAAAGAAGGAAACATGTTTATACTCAGGGACATGTAACACTGTTCCAAATAAAGAAATCTTTAGTCACATGGTCAGTGGAGGTTAAATCTATTCTTGCCTAGGTTTATGAAATAATCTTTGGCATTACTTGATTCATTCTTCAGAGCTACTTTGTAATCAGTCAGGAAGAGCTAGGTGTTGTTTGTCTTGTAGTAAAGAGCTCGATATGATTAGATTTCTAAAATATATTCCAGCACCCCAGGAAATAGTTCAATGCAGTGCTAGTCCTATCAATTTAAAATAGGTTAGTGTCAGACAGCCTTTGAAACTAACAAATCAGTTCAGTATAATTTGAAATTTTAAAATCAGGACTTTGAAGAAGAACTGTCAGGCTGCACATCTTGGTCTGATTTTCTCATAATTTGACATTCAGATGTGTCCAAATTCGATCTGTTATGGCAAGAAGACAAATGAGTTGAAATGCTTGCATTGCTAAATAATGCTTTTTATGTTGCAAAATTAATAATTGCATAGGGCTGGACTCAGAGAGTTGAGAGAGGGTTGGGTCTAGGGGTGCCCTTCCACTAATAGAAAGACTCATTCTGTGAACAGAAGGATGCCTTTGGATGTAATCATCTCCTCTGGATCCAACATATATTTTTCTGGGGGATTTCTCCACTTCCAGTAAGAATTGCCCAATGGCATGGATGTTAACTGGAAATAAATACTTATTTTGTATAAGAAATGATGTTCTCAACTGAAGAAGCTGGCCCCAATCTACAGACCACTGTCCTAGATCCCATAATCTGCTGTGCATTGGCAACACTATGTTGGGGAAACAAAAAACACTTCCAGTGATTGCCATATAGATATGAAAAGATGCCTGCATCTGAATTCACATCAGATTTGGACAGCTGTTCAGAGAGGAGAGAATAGCTATCTGCACCCCACTCCCACTGTGAACATCTCTATAGTCAAAATACAATCCTCACAGAGGAGATCCTCCCATTGCTCTCCAGTCAGCACAAGATTGCTTCCAGGAACACAAGAACAAAGGGAGCTGCCATACACTGAGTCAGACCATTGGTCCATCTTGTTCAGTGTTGTCTACACAGACTGGCAGAAGCTCTCCAGAGTTTCAGGCAGAGTTCTTTCCCAGCCCTACCTGGAGGTACCAGGGTTTGAACCTGGGACTTTTTGCGTACAAGGCATGTTCCACCACTGAACTGCAGCCATTCTGTTTCCATGTGCAGTGGTACCTTATAAAGTTCTTTATGCAAGAATTAGGACAAGGGACCATATATTTCTGCATCCCATTGATGGTTTGCACATATAGAACTGCCATATGTAACATCTCCAGCAGTTGTGCAGGAGATTCAGAAGAATTGTATGTTGACAATAACAGGGGGACATTGTCTCTGTGGAATGGCATAACATCATTATAATCTTTAAAACTCCTAAACAGGCTTGAAAGTATACACAGTCAACAAACCCTGAGCCTCAAATAAGCATCTGCAAGTAATTGGTTTCACTTTCAAACAAATCCGGATAGGAATAAAAGTATGCATATATGCTGAAGCTTGCACAATTGGAGATTTGCAGCACAATTTTCATATGAGGGTAACACAAATGGAGTGGCTGGGTTTTAGAAATATGCACAAGACACATAAAAAGGACCCCTGACTGTTAGCTCCAGTCACAGACGACTCTGGGGTTGTGGCGCTCATCTCGCTTTAGTGGCCAAGGGAGCCGGCGTACATCTTCCGGGTCATGTGACCAGCATGACTAAGCTGCTTCTGGCGAACCAGAACAGTGCACGGAAATACCGTTTACCTTCCCACCAGAGCGGTACCTATTTATCTACTTGCACTTTGATGTGCTTTTGAACTGTTAGGTTGGCAGGAGCAGGGACTGAGCAACGGGAGCTCACCCCGTTGCGGGGATTCGAACCCTGTCGCGGGGATTCGAACTTCTGATCAGCAAGTCCTAGGCTCTGTGGTTTAACCACATCTGGTAAACTACTGAACTGAAGGAGCACAATACACAAAACTGCTCCAAGATGCTTTCTTTGCAAAGTCTGAGCACATGAAGAAAATTCTTTGCATACTTGAAAAACAAGCTGAGTATAATTATTAAATTTCTATGCTGCCTTTCAATCGAATATCACAGGGTGGTCTACAGTCTAAAAGTGAAAATCACGGACACTCCTTTTCCTGGCTTGAAGGTTCCCCTGAGCCAGAAGTAGCCACCCTAATAGTCTCCAGCTCCCATCAGTCTCAGCCAGCATGGCCTATAGTCAAGGATGATGGGAATTGTAGTTTAACTAACCAGTCAGAGAACTTCCCATACAGTGCTAATTTGAGTATGGACAGGTGTGAATTCTATGTGAAGATGTGTCACATAGGATAAAAAGAAGGAAGTGTATGACTTATGCTGAATTCCAATTCAGGCAAAAATGGGGCTAGAGTCATTATTGCCTGCATGTGGAACAACTTTACAGGAGTAGATTTAGAGCGATGGTATTACAAAGTGTGGCAAATTGCTTTTTTAGAAAAATTAACCCCTCAAATTGGAGCAGCCCAAGGTCTGGTTTTGTTTTGTTTTGTAAACAAAGGGAAGATAGAAAATTAATCAAGGGAGTTAAAGATGATGCCCAAAAAAGGAGGTAGAAGCAGAAATGTCAGTTAGATAAGCAAGAAGGAAGCCAAATTAGGTTGATGGAAGAGACTAGGGTGCAGAAAACAAGAAAATATGTGCATCTAAAGATGTGTTAATTGCATTACAAGATTAGTATAAATGCTGTATGTTGTATAACTACAAATCATTATATGCATTTCAGTAAATCAGCACATGTAGAGTCCACAACAAATAACATTGTAGCAAGAAAACAGTGCTTAACTTGGAAACTGCAAAATACAGTACACAGACAGAAAAACAGGGGTCTATCGCTACTCCCAAGGCTGCCTTTAACATTTTTTTTTAAGCCTGACATGTTGCAACTTCATTACATTCATTTGTGTGCAATGTGCAGTTCATTCACTCCACAATTTGGCCCTCCCTGATCAATCAACTAAAATTTCAGTTGATTTATCCCCCAATTAAGCTGGTTAAAGCTTACAGCCCCACTATGAAGTTATTCACATATTTCAAAGGCAAACTCTAGCATGCATTACCTTATAAATATAAGTCACTCTGAGTTACCTTATAGGAAAAGCAACTAATAAATACAATGAATAATAATATTATTAACAATAATAATGTAAAATGGATACAGTAAGCCCATATGGATTCATGCAAGCTTTAACAAGACCCATTTCCCACCTCAAACCTTCTTTTTCTTCATCTTAAAGGGGTTATTTATTTATTTTTTTAAAAAAATCAGGACCTACTCAAATCCACCAAGATATTTAAATACCAATTGCCTTGGTGATTATTAGTTCTAGGGGACTTTATATTTAATGTCGCTGCATAATTTAGGACTTTGATCTGTGGTCCACAATAACAATAGCAACAAGAATGTATTATTTATAAGTGTATAGTATTGCAAGTTCAAATTCTTCCAGAAGACTAAAAATCAAGCTCCATTTGTTCAATACAAAAAAGCTTTTGCAATGTAATCTCAGCAGGTTGATTGGTGCATTACATAATGCAAAATGTGTGGGAGTTGTTTTTTAAAAAATCTTTTTACATCCTATAAACATGTTAAACATTTGGGGTGTTTGTTCCATTTCCCAGTGCACGCCTAATGTATGATCTTGTGCAGTATTTAATAAATTAATGGAGGCAATATAAAATTGAATTACTTCTTCTATAATCAAATTAATTATATATTAACTGTTCCCAGGGCTATAAAATATGAATGCCTACTGACAGCAGTTCTTGCATTATGCTGCAGTTTTCAAAGAAAATGGTGTTTCCCCCATCAGAACGAAAATAAAGTCTATAAAAAGAACTGCCAAAAATCCAGTACAGTATCACACATAATCCTGTTTAATTGTGCTTTCATCCTTAAATAGTCACAAATCTCATGGTATTGGGAAAATCAGTTTTTCTCTTTTCCTTTCCTTGGAATAAAAGTTATAGTTTATATAAATTGGTTTTTCAGTGGTTATTACTACGGACACACATCAATCACAACGTTTGGTTCAGACTCTTTTTGGTGCTGCATTAAAAAAAAATCTGCCTTGGCCTAAGGTGCTTTTAGGCTGCCGGGTTCATCTTGGCATCTGCATCTTTCACCATTGATAAATTTACTCATTTTGCCCCTTTTGATAGGATGAAATTTGCAGGCAAGGTCACCCCTTCTGAAAGCATGAATCCAAATTTCAGAAGGGTAACTGGAGCAGGTTTCCTGCAATTCCATCCATTACAATTTTGGGTTGATTATAGAGTAAACTGGTCTTCCCCAATTTTATGTCCCCATATGAAGGTGATGACTAAACCCCCATCATCCCCAGTCAGCATGACCAATAATTAGAGATTACAGGAGTTGTAGACCAAGAGCATCAAATGAAACGTGGTTGGAGAAAACTGTAAAATACAAACTAGGAATGTAAAACATGTTTCCAACTTACCTTGCCGCTATTCTTAACAGCAAGCATTCATAATGTTTCTTTAAGATTGCTGCCTCCAACTGCAGTACATGATAAATACCTAAATGCATTTTAAAGGCTTTCATTTTAAAGATGTTCTCCATGATGTGCTGTTATTTGAAATTTATTCCTAAAAGGATTTATCTTTTAAAAATTCTAGGTTTCCTACAGTTCTAATCTTTCTATATTTAGGGAGGTGTTGACATGGTGAAAACTTTCAAGAAGGCTATCCCATTCCAATATGGTACACAGTCAGGCTATACTATATGATTCCTTTGCACCTTTGACACGTCCTTTGAATAACACCACAGCCTATCACAGCATTTCCCAACCTTGGGTCCCCATATGTTGTTAGACTACAGCTCCCATCATCCCTAGCCAACGGGGGGGGGGGTTGGTCAGGAATGATGGGAGCTGTAGTCCAATGACATATAGGACCCAAGGTTGGGAAATGCTGACCTATCATATGCAATAAGTTCATTAAAAACATTAAAGCAAGACTGGTTCAAGACATTTTGCTGCCAGAGGCAAAGGACAAAATGGCGTCCAAAGCCAATGACATTGTACTGGGGCAGCATCCTCTGCTGCACACAAGGGCAGCAAACTATTTTGGAGGAAAAGACAGGCCTCATGGCAAATACAGCTCTCTCTGACATCTTTCTATCATTTTCTGCCCCCACCATCCACCACCACATACAGCTGCCTCACTCTACCTTTGGGTAGGGCCAGACCTGCCTTAAAGAAACCCTAGAAACCTGCAGCCAAATATTTGCCTAGATATTTCATACAATATGTCAGCTCCAATCTCCCTTGAAGCTGCTCTTCCTGGCCATCACTACCTTTCCTTTTCATTATTTCAGTTTCATGCCATCCTCTTTGTTCTTGTGTACAACTTCATCTCCCAGCCTCTATTTCTGTCTCTCTCTCCTCCACCACCACTATTCTTGGTCTGATGACTTCTCAGGCTTTGCCTCCCTTTTTCTAGGCATATGCATCTTCCACTCTCCCCTTCCTTTTGCTTCTGTAGGATCTGCACAGCTCAACCAATGGCAGGCAGAGTTTCTTTTGCCTGCTCCTTCACCCCTGCGACATTGGAATAACTCAGCCAATCAGTACCAAAAGCTTCACCACCATAGAGATCTCAGAAGCCTGCACCACAGTAATGCTGAGAAGGGCTTTTAACATGGCTACCCTTATTCTGTTGAACAGTATTCCCGTCAAAATATGAAAGGCACCAACTATCTTCATTTTTTGGAAAGAACCGAAGTGCTTTTTGTTCCGAAAGGCTTTCCCAGCTGAATAAATGTGTCTTTTCCATGCGTGTCCACTTGTTAGAATTTAGTCTTCTGTTAAATGCATTTGTTTTTGTATTTTTAACTGTTTTTAATTATTTTATATGTAGATCATCTTGAGATGATGGTTTGAAAAGGTAAAGGTAAAGGACCCCTGTCAGTTAAGTCCAGTCGCAGATGACTCTGGGGTTGCTCATCTCGCTTTACAGGCCAAGGGAGCTGGCGTTTGTCCACAGACAGTTTTTCCAGGTCATGTAGCCAGCATGACTAAGCCGCTTCTGGCACAATGGAACATCGAAACCAGAGCAGTGCACAGAAACACTGTTTACCTTCCCACCAGAGTGGTACCTATTTATCTACTTGCACTTTTTGGTGTGCTTGCGAACTGCTAGGTTGGCAGGAGCAGGGACTGAGCAACGGGAGCTCACCCCATCATGGGGATTCAAACCACTGACCTTCTGATTGGCAAGCCCAAGAGGCTCAGTCATTTAGACCACCCACATCCCCCAACAACGGTTTAGAAAGCGACTAATAAATCAATATTAAATAATAATAATAAATTCATAATGCATATGTGTGTGTGTTCGTGTATATTTTCAGATGTTATTTAAACTCTAACTTTTTAATGTGAATGACTTTAATATGACTTCTATTCAAACAGTATCAACTTGTAATCAACAAACATTTTCATTCTTTCTTTCTTTTTATGGTGCTCCGTATAAATGAATTATACAGAACTTTGAGAACTACTGAGAAATATCACATCATTAAAAAAAATATCAAGTTCC
This sequence comes from Podarcis raffonei, assembly GCF_027172205.1. Classification (NCBI taxonomy): domain Eukaryota; kingdom Metazoa; phylum Chordata; class Lepidosauria; order Squamata; family Lacertidae; genus Podarcis; species Podarcis raffonei. Next base: position 76,358,836 of record NC_070606.1, read on the forward strand.
CTAGGGCTCATGTGAAGCACTAGAATCTAGATGACGAGATGAACCCAACTTCCACATTATTGTAAAACTGTCGCCGACCATGCAGGGGGAGCGATGGCTGCATCTGTGGCGCTGCAGATGAGAATATTTTTCTGCTGAAATAGGACATCTGGCACATAAAAATATTGTTTTCTTTGTCAGAAGGAGTGCTAAGGATATTGTATATAAACTAATAGCTGTGGGATACGTTGCTACAGAATGCCTGTTTAAAAGGCATTTTAAATAAGTGTGATATAAATCCATTCTTTTCTCCAATTCATAACATCCCTCTGTTAAGTCAGTGTTCCATTTATTACAGTGTAATTTTCTTCAGGCAGGAAAGCTGCAAACTTGTTTACCTTGCAATTGATTTTATTTGCCAAATTACACACCAAATTGTCCCATGGGCTTGCTGAATATATGGGTGCTAACAATGAAAAATGTGCATAGTTTTAATACCAACTTTGTAAATTGCCTTAATAATAGCCTGTGCGATGCAATAGTATTTTCAACCAGTACTTTTAATTTCTAGCTCATAAAGCCTTGTCATTGAACCCCAAGGGTGTAGCTATAAAAGTAAGATTTAATTTTATATATAATGTAGCCTAAATTAGCTTTAAAGCAATAGGAGAAACATCCGGTTCCAAGAGATAAGACTGAAATTATTATAACTCGATGAAATTTCCTATAGTAAAATTAATCATTATTTCTACTTCAACATAATTTGACATACAATTGAGACTAATATAGATCTAATCAGAGCGTATACTTTAAATGACATTGTAATGGCTACAAGGAAGTTATACAAAAGTTCACTGTAGAAGTGTTTTGAACACATCTACTTCGGTACGGCAGGGGTACCTTTACCTTTAGCTTTTAGGAACGCGGGTGGCGCTGTGGGTAAAACCTCAGCGCCTAGGACTTGCCGATCGCATGGTCGGCGGTTCAAATCCCCACGGCGGGGCGAGCTCCCGTCGTTCGATCCCAGCTCCTGCCCACCTAGCAGTTCGAAAGCACCCTTAAGTGCAAGTAGATAAATAGGTACCGCTTTATAGCAGGAAGGTAAACGGTGTTTCCGTGTGCTGCTCTGGTGCCGGTTCGCCAGAGCAGCTTCGTCACGCTGGCCATGTGACCCGGAAGTGTCTGCGGACAGCGCTGGCTCCCGGCCTCTGGAGTGAGATGAGCGCACAACCCTAGAGTCTGTCAAGACTGGTCCATACGGGCAGGGGTACCTTTACCTTTACCTTTTACTTTCTGTCATATTTCCCGTAGCACTATGAATTTGTAACAGGATCTTGTTCACGCAAAAATTCCTTTTCATTTACACACATGTCTCTTTGAACTAAATAGTGATCAGTTTTAACAAGCATGTCTTGTCAAAATGAACAGAGGTACACAAGGACATAGAGCGATCATGTTTTTAAGAGAAGACAGATGACCCTTCCTATATACAGTCCTGGGAGACACGGAGCAACATTAACTCCTTATGGTAGGTGGCAAATAACATGATGTGGTATGTAATGCGATTCATGTCTTTAGCTCTGGTGAGCATGATTTTAAAAAAATAAAAATAAAAGTAGTCAGAGCAGGACAACCAGCAGTGGAAGATGTAATCCTTGCCCCTACCACAGTCTTTATCCAAATCAGAAATCTCCTAATGAGGGCCAATTCAGACTGGGACCACCAAAGATAGGGGGAATGTAGTAACACCTCTCTCCCCCCCACATCAGTGCCCACAGGCATATCAGCTACAGTGGTACCTCGGGTTACAGATGCTTCAGGTTACAGACTCTGCTAATCCAGAAATAGTATCTCGGGTTAAGAACTTTGCTTCAGGATGAGAACAGAAATCATGCTCCGGCAGCGCAGCAGCAGTGGGAGGCCCCATTAGCTAAAGTGGTACCTCAGGTTAAGAACAGTTTCAGGTTAAGAACGGACCTCCAGAACAAATTAAGTTCTTAACCCGAGGTACCACTGTATTCATAGTTTAAAAATAAAGTGTGCTAGGGCTGCTAAAGATGATGAAACAATTTAAAACAGGATTCAATGGAAGGAGGCAGATGCTACTAACAGCAGAAGCCCCAGTGTCTCCTCTTTCTACAAAGGCTTGACGAAAGAGGTGTGTCTTTAGTTTGAAGAAGAGTTTGGATTTGATATCCCGCTTTATCACTACCCTATGGAGTCTCAAAGCGGCTAACAATCTCCTTTTCCTTCCTCCCCCACAACAAACACTCTGTGAGATGAGTGAGGCTGAGAGACTTCAAAGAAGTGGGACTAGCCCAAGGTCACCCAGCAGCTGCAAGTGGAGGAGCGGGGAATCGAACCTGGTTCACCAGATTACGAGTCCACCGCTCTTAACCACTACACCACACTGGCACAAAAGACATATAGCATCAGACTAAGATGCATCTTGGAGGGAAGGATGTTTCAGAACTTGGGGACGACCACAGGCAAGGCTGTCTCACATGCCCCAGCCCCGAAATCACACTTGGTAGATGAATTGTGAGAAGGACCTCTCCTGCTAATCTAAATACCTGTCAGGCTTAGGAAAAGCGGCTTCCTCCCTCCCCTTGGCCGTGGATAAGCAGAACAAACCAAAATTAGTCTCTTATCATTTAAAGAGATTTTAATGATCACATCTCAGAGAAAAGGTGCTCCCAATTAAGCTTTACACCCACTTCACCCCAAGTCACTTCCCTACCTGCAACCTGATCTCGCAGGCACCGTGTTTTTTGTGCAGCCACCTTATCTGCTCGTTGTGACCTTGGGCTGGGTGGATGTAGGCTTTCGAGTGAAAGAACTCTCCCGGTTCTTCTTCTCCTAGCTGCTCACCCCCCAGTTCTTCCCAACTTTTGTCTTCTGAACTATGTCCCTCTGTGAACCACTGTTCCAAATCTAAACTGTCCCACTGCTCCTCGGAAGATTCAGGATCCTAACCAAGAGCAGGGAGATGAGGAGGCTCCCACCATTCCTCATCTGTGCAGCTCTCCTCAGCTCAGTCCCTGACAATACCCAAGCCGGTTGATTTGGACTTCTTGCAGATATATGGAAACTATATCAGTCAGGATTTTATATATCAGTTTATATTTGGGCTACGAAGTGAAACAGAAACAGTGCAGATGTTTTAAAACTGTTGTTATGTGTATCCAGCCAACAGTGTCCATCCAGCATCCTAGCTGCTGCATTCTGTACCACTTGCAGTCTCTGGGCTGCCTTCAAGAGCACATTGCTCTGGAAATTGCTACTGGAAGTTGTCTATACAGGAATGGCTGCAGCTGGCAAACTAGCCACAGCTGGAGGTAGGTACACCTAGCCACTGAAGCCACTTGGGTTTAAGTGGCAAGGTTAGATCCAGCAACAGCTCCATACTAAGCACTTCTTCTTACAAAAGCAGTGCAACCCTGACCAGAGCAGTTCATGTCCCCAGCTCCTGGATCTAACAACCCACCACACATAGCACTTCTGTCTTAGCCGGACTCACTTTATTGGCCCACATCCAGCCTGTTACTGCCTGCAGGCAATGGGCCAGAATCTGAACTGCTTCTTCCATGATGATACCACAATCAATTCTATCAAAACCCACTGAGAGGTCAAGGGTTATGACCCTATCTCCTCCCCCATTAGAGGTCATCAGTTAGGACAGGCATCTCCAAACTCGGCCCTCCAGATATTTTGGGACTACAACTCCCATCATCCCTAGCTAACAGGACCAATGGTCAGGGATGGTGGGAATTGTAGTCCCAAAACATCTGGAGGGCTGAGTTTGAAGATGCCTCAGTTAGGAGAACCTAGACAATCCTAATGCCATACCTGAGTCTGACGTGCATTGAAATAGATTTAGAATACAGTGGTACCTCTGGTTACGAACTTAATTTGTTCTGGAGGTCCGTTCTTAACCTGAAACCATTCTTAACCTGAGGTACCACTTTAGCTAATGGGGCCTCCCACTGCCGCTGCACTGCCGGCGCGTGATTTCTGTTCTCATCCTGAGGTAAAGTTCTTAACCCGAGGTACTATTTCTGGATTAGCGGAGTCTGTAACCCGAAGTGTTTGTAACCTGAGGTGTTTGTAACCCGAGGTACCACTGTATCCATTTCCTCCAAGCATGACTGTAGTTGAACTCCCACCACCCTCTTGGGTACCTTGCCTGAAACAGGGATATTAGCAGATGGGGCATAGTGGTTCAACACTTCTGGTTTCAAAGAGGTCCTCTTGAGTAGGAGCCCACCATTGTCTTTTCAAGGGTAGATGGTGCTTCACTCCACCATAGCAAGGTGTGCACCACTCCCTGGGCCTACCCAGTTGGTCCCTTATTTCTCATGGTCAAGACTGTGCATATGGTAGGCCTGCCCCTTTGAGCATTTTTCCCACATTGTCACACCACAATAGTTGAAACTGATGTAACACAACCTAACTACACAATGCTCCGAACACTAATCAAAAAGAAGAAGCATTTCATTCTTGCAACATCAAAAAAAATGTTTCTGATTTGAGGGAGGGAGGGAGGGAGGGAGAGAGAGAGAGAGAGAGAGAGAACAGATTTCATTCATTAAGAATTTGGATCAAGCAAAACAATGGTGTTAATGATTTGTTTATGACTCATTAAAACAATGATATCACCAGAGCTAAAGCATGTGTCATTGGACAGCCCATGTTGTGTACTTTGAAGCCCAGGCTTCAGTCCCTGCTCTCTCTTTTTGAAATTGGCATAGAAATGGAACACATGTTTAGCTCAAAATGGCTTCTGACTGAACTGTCTCTGTGGGGGGTTTCTGTAACATAAAGTAAAGTTAACAAGCACAAGCACTAAATCATGGTATGTGATGAACAATTGCATCAACAACAATGAATGTTTGTACTTGGGTGCTTTGCAAAAATGGTTGCTGATTTTTCTCATAACGTGGCGGTTTTAGGTAGAATAGGCATTGGATCTGCATCAACACAATTGTCAACAGAATCAGCTTTCCTCAAGTTTCAATAGTGACTGAAAGGAGAGTAACATTTGTCTTACACTTAAGGGTTCTACTCCATCAGCCTCAGTAGAGCAAATTTAGTTACCGATAGCCAGTATTGCTTGATGCCCCCCCAAGGTCACCCTAATCAAGTGCTTGACCATTATGGGGGGGGCCTTCTCCCAAGATCACAAGCACCAAGATCCAACAATCCTGTATCAGCTGAATGTGAAATTAACTGAAGCAATTGGCAAAACGTCCCAACCAAGGGCTTTTCTCGCAAATCCACAAAATACAGATCAGTTTGCTCCTTTGCATATCCCTTTTGAGTGATTACCATGTATGAGTCATCAAGATGCTGATACACAGATGGTCGTATCAGCCCTACAGATTGCCTCTCAAAATCAGGAGGTGACACTGGTGACAGATGATACCAACATCCTTCCGATGCTTCCTTCTGGTGACACATAAAGCCAAACATGGCAAACATTTATAGACCTGCTCATTTGGTTTCTATCCCATTTTGAACAATAGGAGATCAAGGAGGGGGGCTGCAGGTGTAGCCCCAGATTAATATTGCACACTTGATATTGTGCATACACCAAAATGTCTGTGGAGAAAGACCTTGGTGCATATAGCTGTAGGCATGAAGACTTCCAGGGGATCTGCAAACCCTGTCTGCACAGACATCAGGAGAACAGCATGAATTGTTATGGTAGGCCTACTTTGACACGGTCCAGCTCTTTGCTCCTGTGTTGTGGAGTGGAGAAGACTCAAACAAGGTCCATATAAACTCCAAAAGCAGAAGTAAAAGTCAATATATGCTTGTCAAATATAAGAGACTTTTGGGGATGAAATATAGTTCACCACAATTTGTTCCTCCATGTGGGTATGATAAGCATGTCTGCTTCCTTTGACCATGGCACAGCTAACTTTCAAAAGATACCATAAAAAGCCAGATTACAAAATGAGAAGATAAGTAATAATAAGCAATAATAATGAATTGACAAAGATTAAAGGTGGATAGGGACGCAGGTGGCGCTGTGGGTTAAACCACAGAGCCTAGGACTTGCCGATCAGAAGGTCGGCGGTTCAAATCCCCGTGAAGGGTTGAGCTCCCGTTGCTCAGTCCCTGCTCCTGCCAACCTAGCAGTTTGAAAGCACGTCAAAGTGCAAGCAGATAAATAGGTACCGCTCCGGCAGAAAGGTAAACAGCATTTCCGTGCGCTGCTCTGGTTCGCCAGAAGCGGCTTAGTCATGCTGGCCACATGACCCGGAAGCTGTACGCCGGCTCCCTCAGCCAATAAAGTGAAATGAGCGCCGCAACCCCAGAGTCAGCCATGACTGGACCTAATGGTCAGGGGTCCCTTTACCTTTACTTTTACTTTAAAGGTAGATAAACTCACCAAGCTACATACATTGCTACACACACGAGATCTGAAAGAGTACGGTTGGAAAACTGAGGTTTCTTCCTACTATGTCTGATAAGGCACTTATTCCTGCTAATGTTATGAGTGCCATACTTCCTTGATTTCAATGGCAGAAGTGATGTCTGAGGGAGGGGGCATTTTGCAAAAAGCAGCAGCTTGTCCTTGGCAACATAAGCGAAGAATCATGGATTTTTGTATTTTAGAGAATGTTTTTAAGAAAAATGTTGACAATTTGTTTGTGTCCGGATTTTCACTTCTTGAAATATGGCAATCCTGAATAATGTGCTTAATGTAATCTGATTTCAAGCAGGTGTCCAGATGGTTCAATGGTTTGCTCATCCCATAGACGTGGCTTAGAATGTGTAACAGCGTATGGTTTCGCACGCAGCTAAAAAGGCGAGGACACAGAAGAAACTGCTGGTGAATCTGATTAAAATTATGGCTTCAATAATATCTAGTGCAAATGGTGTCATAGTCTAATCCTATAAATGTAAGTCAACAACACAATATGATCATAAACTGTTATGTTGTTCCTTCCTAGTACGTAAACAGACTTTTAAAAAAAATAATAATAATAGTATTTGAAATGAAATATGTTTTGTTTCACACCAAATTTCAGTTGTTGCTATTTTAAAAGTTATCATAACACATCGCACACGTTTTGGGATATAACTTTCTCTGTCCCTTTCATTTAAGTCTTTGTTTCTGTACCTTTTCTTTTTTCAGGAATAACCTACCAGAAAGTTTAAAGAATTGTGTGATGGTCGAACATGTAAAACCTCTGGGCCTTGAGTGTGGTCAGTAGCAAGGCCAGTAGCAATGCCTCTTTTAGCCTTCTGTGAGCATCATTGCTATGAAAAGGAAACATAAATAGAAGTGGCTGTGTAGCCACACTTTTAACTCCACCCCTATATCATCTGGCTCCTCCTTTATGCTCTTGTATTTGACTAACATATATATGCTTTTGGAGACTCCCAACTCATTTTAGAACACTAGAAGATCAGGATGCTAAAACATTTGGGGAGCCTCCAGGAATAACAGAAGCACAACGTTCAATTTTAAAAAAAATTGCATCCATTGCTCCTAAGAACTCTACAGAAACAGAAAAAGACACATGAAAAAGGCACACTTCTTCATACAGTCAAAAGAATACATTGCGGGCTTTTATGCAGATTTATTTATTATTGGACCTTTTTCCCAGGTTCTCTTTCAGCTCTGTGCTTTCAAGACTCAAGTTAATTCCATTGAAGTCAACATGTACCCAGATCCCTTGGAAAAGAATGTGATTTACTCTTTTTTATATTCTTTTTGTCAGATGACCCACAATAATGCTTCTGTTTCTTTGATGCATTTTGCTTTGATTCTATTGCTGTGTTTTGGTTTTGGTTGCCGTATTTTGAAGCGCAAAAAAGAGGACACATTTGACTACTACTTTTAACTATGGATCACTATGATGACTCTACCCATGAAAAAGAGGACGTGTCCTGGAAAAAGAGGACATATGACAACTCTAAATTTGCACAACCTAAACAATATGTTTTATTAATTTATATGAAATGAACAAAATAATAAAAAGCAAGGGAGAGGTGTACACTCACACTCTGTCTCTTGGGGAAGGGAGGAAGAGGTGAGCCAAGAGGGGTGGTGCCCAGGGCACTTACACAAAAATCCAAAAGTACCCACGGGCCTCAAAAGGTTGGTGACCCCTGGCTTAAACACTCCAATAGATTGTCCAAATCCTCTGCTCTCACAGCAGATCCTAAGGAGATAGCAGGCATCCCCATGATGCTTTTCAGAGTCAAAGCCCACCTCTCTGACTTCCTTCTCTGCCTGTCTCCCTGGCAATCAAAACTGCCAGTCTATGCTCCACACAGACTCCTAGCTTTCATCATCCCCAGCTGGGAGAGGAGAGAAGATGAATCACGCTTTCCTTAGCCAGTTCTTGAGAGCCATCAGCCTATAATTTCCCTAACAAAAGAGATACTTGCTAGGGCCATTAAGATAATCCCTAGCAGTCCTGCTGGTCTGACCACTTTAGCAGAGCCTTGCCCAGATCCCAGTCTTACAATCACCAAATTGGAAGGGGCTCTGGAAGTCTCTCTCTCTCTCTCTCTCTCTCTCTCTCTCTCTCTCTCTCTCACAGCTGTATCAAGAGTATCAAACAGTTGCTTCACCCTCAGTTAGATCAACTAAAAATGAAGTAAGCTGGTTACTCATTAGTCCTGCCTGCCCTGTGGAATGCCCTTCCATCACATGTCAAACAACTGTCTGACTTTTAGATGTACAGTGGTACCTCGGGTTACAGATGCTTCAGGTTACAGACTCCGCTAACCCAGAAATAGTACCTCAGGTTAAGAACTTTGCTTCAGGATGAGAACAGAAATTGCACGGCGGTGGTGCAGCAGCAGCAGCAGGAGGCCCCATTAGCTAAAGTGGTACCTCAGGTTAAGAACAGTTTCAGGTTAAGAACGGACCTCCAGAATGAATTAAGTTCTTAACCCGAGGTACTGCTGTATAGGGAAGTTTGTAACGTTTGATGTTTTACTGTGGTTTTATAATTTGTTGGAAATGGCTTAGAATGGCTGGAGGAACCCAATCAGGTGAGTAGGGTATAATTATTATTATTATTATTATTATTATTATTATTATTATTATTATTATTAACAGCCTTTTGGTTTTTCGCCTACCTCGTAGCAACTCGTCACAACTCTTCGGCATTGGCGGTAGGCATTGGTAAGAAGGGGTTAAGAGGATGTGTGGGGGGGGAGGAACGCCATCACCTCCCCCCAGTGAACGAAGGGTGGTCCATTAAAGGACTCCGGGGGGTGTGGCCCTGTCCGAAGCCTATGGAGGTGTGGGCCAAAGGCACGCCCCAGAGCGGTGACCCGGGGGAGCTCCTAGTCGACGGGCCTCGGCGGGAGACTCCCCCGATTAGTGTTAACCCTTCCCCGTGTCTCCAGCAAATGGGCTGGAGCCGGATAGTCGATAGGACCAATGCCTAAGCCAATGCCTCTCATTCCTGAATTCAATAAAGTTGTGGCCTAATTCGCCCAATTAACCTTAATTATGGTGTCTCGTGTGTTTATTTATCTTGGTGGGGGGCGGGAACTCGCCACGCAATTGCATAAACTGATTACCAAGTTGTTGAAGTAAGTTAATCTTCCACATCAGAGAAGCATTGCTTCTTTGCCTCTTAGTATGAACATATATCTGTTGGAACCAGTTCCCAATGAACAAACTTAAGTGGACATCAATCACGATACAACCATTTTGATAATGTTCTAAAAGGGGGGAAACAAAATGGCAGCTAGGAATGTTCTGCTTAATGTAACCCCATGTGATCCCTAGCTGTTGATTACAAGTGACAATCATCGTCAGACTTCATACACAAGGTATTTTTCTACAGAGCCTGTATTTGATTGCTGACTCAACGTCAGGCTCCAAATAGAAGCTGGTATGCCACGCAGTCCGTCTCTCTATGAACTGTGCAAACCATTTATTGTCTGACTCACATTTAAAGAATAAATTGCAGAAAGAATGTGCCAAAACCAGCAAAGGGGGGTGGGGGTTGTCCATTAATCAGGAACTTATAGGTGAAAAGAATGGGGAACTGTTTGTTAATTGTGAACAGCAGTTAATGCATTTCATTTCAGGACTTTGAATGACTCTCAGCTGTTCTCATGTGAGTCTCGCATTTTTCTCAAAGCTCACATCAAAGTTGATTTAAGTTGAAACATTTATTAAAAAGCTGCAAGGGAGCTTGTTTTTCTCAAATCATTTTATTTAATACTATGATATTCCTTTAAAAAAATATAAGCTTCCTTTGCTTAAATGCCTTATTAAAACCAATATTTCATTATATATATATATATCTATATATACACATATCTTTTGTGTGTGTTACAAATGAGCATAGTTCTGAAGTTCCATGAAGTTTGGCCAGTGTACATATTTTATCCCCATGCATTTCAGAACTGTTAGCACTAAATAGTCATGTTCATCTTGTTTTCTATAGTATTATTTATAAGGTGGCTTAAAACATTTTGGGGGGGTGATTTGAGACCACTTGTCAAATGCTGATACAACTTTTTTCTCTCTCGTTTTCACTTCTACAGTGGGCGTTTTCAATGTACGGCTTAGATCCAAAGTTCACTTCCTCCACTGAAGGAAGCATTTGGTTACAACCCACAGATCCTCCTGGCAGAATCCAGACCTGGCATAGGGCAGAAAGGAGTATGGAAATTTAACTGATGCCTTAAATTTGCTTTCAGTTTATATTCACAGTCTCCTCTGGGGAGAGGATGAAGAGTGGACACCATAGTTGTCTCCTTTTCTCACAGGACTGATGGTGCACATGTGGAAGGGCCCTTGAAAAAAATCCCATATTTGATATATTACTCTCTTAGATTCACTGATGTCAAGGGTGTTGAGAACAAAAACAGCCACAGCAGAGAAAATGTTTCCTTTGATCTTCAGTTGATCTGATGGCCAGAATATACATTAAGCTCTAGGAACTGTTCTGCATTGACTGATCTTTAGCCTCTTCTCCCTTTGGCACCTGGGCCAACCTATTGTGGCTAAATTAACAGGTTGTAATTATAATCATTAATAAATTAATGGTTGGCATCATTGAAGCCAACATATTTCATTGTTGGAATAGGCAGCAGAATTAGGTCAACATCAAAGGCTCAAAATTTTACACAGGAAATTTTTTAGAATTCAGACTACATGAAATTGTTCTCAAATGATTAGGAAATTTACAGCAATAAACCACTTTAAAAAAACTTTTTACTCTCACATCTTTCAAATCATACACACATGTGGGACAGGGTGTTCAAAAGTGTTTGTACATGTAGGTTATTTAATGCCTAACAAATCAGACTTCTAAACTAGTCCATTAATTAGAAGATTGAAAACAACTGGTTTAAAGAAATTCTCAAATATTGCCAACAGACATTTAACTGGGTACATTTAAAATTAGCATGACCCTTTACATAAGTAAAATAATGAAATCATACTTAAAGATAGACTGTTGTAAGTACTGGGTGTATTCATAAACAAAAACACTTTTTGCCTTCTTGTGTCCTTCACTGCTTTCTGCTGCAATAAGATACTGTCTGCACTGACTGGAGATGGTGAGGACTGAACCATGAGAGTAGCCAAGGAGGGGGCGGGGAGGGGCAACTGCCCCCCAAATCAATAAAAATACATAGCAAACTGAGGTTCTGCCCCCCTAACAAAAATCCTGGTTACGCCCATGGACTAAATCTAGAATCTTCTTCATGCACAGCACATGTTCTAGCACTTCCTCTAAATGTATTCTCTATCAAACCCTCTTGCCTCCTGAAGTGCTTTGCCTACTTTCTTTGAATCCCTTGTAACACAGGGATAGAGAGTCTCCCATTGCCTAGACAGCCTACATCTCTTTTCAAATGGACACACTGCAGGGTAATACAGAATCAATCTGCCATGAGCTTTCATTTTCGGAATGAAACAGAAGGATGCCAACGACGACAACAACAATTTCTCAAGGGTAAAAGATATGTATTAGATGCAGATTGTGTGTGGACTATGTAGGAAACACCTGCACAGTCTCCAGGGATTCTAGAATAAGATGGTGTGTGTATGCAGCCCAAATAAAATTACCCTGAAAAGGAAACCAAAGTTGCAAGTTTCAGAGGACAATCCCAATCCAATAAAAGTTAACAGAAAGTCAGCAACAAACTTCATAGAAATTTAAATTGCAGCCTAAAGCATAAAAAACCTTAAAAACAATTTCAGCCCACTCTAGAATACAAGTTGGATTAAAAGCTTCTAATTTACTTCAAACGTTTTCTAATTTTTCTTTGCTTTTCTCTGGCAGTTTGTTTGTTTTTTATCCTAGTTGGACTTATTTTGTGATTCAGACCGCTGAACTAATTTGAGAGCATTGCATGTACTAAAAACATTTTTTTTAAAAAAAAAAAAAGGCTTTTAGCACCCAACATCTCTCATGTAGGGACAGTTCATAGGGATGAACAGGCAGAGATATGAGATAAATGCTCAATGAAAGAGACCACTCATGGGACTGACAACATAGTCTCTGAAGCGCTCTGAGTCTGTTAATAAAGGTAGCTGAGATTTTTAATTGAAAGTTGAAGGAAGCCTATAAATGGCTTAATCAGGTCATTGACAGACACTGGAGGGTTTTTTCCCCAAGGGTCCACCACTGCATTAAACCTCTACTTTTAAACAAGATAAATTCTAGAGGCAGCTTGTTCTGACAGCAAGGAAAGGCCATACAGAGAAAGCATTGACTTTGTAGATAACAAGATCAAGATTACAGCCTACTGAAATCAATGGGAGCTTAAGTCGTCGACTTTTATCGACTTAGAAGTTCATCCAAAAATATTTTAAAAATCAGCGTCCTGAATGTATGCACCCCTTGGAGTCCCATAGTGGGCAGTGTGACTTATACATGTTCAAGTGGGCTGAGGGGTATATTATTAGCATTCTATTATCATTTTTATTACTTCTAATATCCATGGAAGACTTTGGTCTATTAAGTGTGCTACCACTCCTTATAATTCACACCCCAGTCGTATACTAATCTTCAGTTCATCTAAGCACATATTTTCCTAAAACACAAAATCAATGTCACTAAAATAATAGAACAACATATTTTTATGGAGAAGAGCATTCTGGCAATTGCCCTCTGACTTTAAGTGCACAGGGAAAATGTAGTATGGCAAAAATAGCAAAGCAACAAAAATATTGAGAAGCACATAAAGGCCGCATATATTCCACCCAATGCCAAGCCACATAAAATTTCAGATAGCTCCAGTGATCAAAACCAAACCAAACCATTGACTGAAACCAGGTTTGCCCCGAACCACTATTGGAAGACCAGGATGTCCTGTTACTGCACAGACATGAGAGTGTTACAGATATGGGAGTTATTCTATACCAGCTATCTAGTTAGGCCACTCATACATTCATGGAATTGTAGAGTTGGAAGAGACCTTGATGATCTTCTAGTCCAACTCACTGCAATGCTGGAATCTCAACTAAAGCATCCATGACAGATGACCATCCAACCTCTGCTTAGAAACCTCCAGTGAAGGAGAGTCCACCACATTCAGTTAATTGCTCCTGTTTAATTTCTCCTTGTTTTTGGAATCCTTGCATAGGTATCTATAACAGTCAAAGATGACAAAGAGTCATCTTAATGACTACCTAATTTAGTTACACATGAATTTTCGTAGACAATTTCATTAGGTACACTGAGCTCAATGCTCACCAAATGAGATCACAGTAGTCCATATAATTGCATACAATGCTTCCCAAAGGCTTAATTGAATGTTGAATCCGTACCACAAATCCATCAGTCTCATTTTAGGATCACTGTGATCAGAAGAGTTACTCTTCCTAATGATCCCAAAGTCTTCCTACGAGTGTTTACAAGAACTGAAGTAATCTTCACTTAATTAAGTAATAATTCTGTTTCAGATGTGAGTGAACATCCAATTTAAACAAAGAAACACCAACTTAAAAAAAAATCTTGAAACTTTCAGATCAGCAAGTGGACTAAATTTTAACACTGCAGAGAACTCATATACACAGATACATTGGATGCACAATGGATACTTTTTAAAGATATATGAAGTCAGTATAATAATTACTAACAGTGTTTGCTATTAAATAAGAGGCCAATTTTCCCAGCATCAAACCGTGGGTTGTTCCACATCAGTAAGAATTTTGCTACTGAAAGCAAATATTTCATTTCATTTATTGAATTTATATACCGCCCTATACATCATGCATATTGTAAGACTACACATATCTAAATCCTGTCTTGAGCCAAGGTGCTAATATGGATTTCCACGGGAGTGTGGGATGGGGGAAACTTACTCCCATAGATCTATTTGTTATTTTCTAAAGATGATATTCATATTTCCAATATCTAAATCTTTAGACAGCTATCTAGATGAGTATACGTATACTGTATAATAAACTATTTTATCTCCTGCCATGAGACCTTGAGCAGATCCACACCATCCATCTAAAGCAGGGGTCAACAAACTTTTCAGCAGGGGGCTGGTCCACTGCCCCTCAGACCTTGTGGGGGGCTGGACTATATTTTGGGGGGGATGAATGAATTCCTATGCCCCACAAATAACCCAGAAATGCATTTTAAATAAAAGCACACATTCTACTCATGTAAAAACACACTGATTCCCGGACCATCTGTGGGCCACATTTAGAAGGTGATTGGGCTGGATCTGGCCCCCGGGCCTTAGTTTGCCTATCCATGAGCGAAAGCACATGCAATGCACATTTTAAGCACATGACGTCCTCCCAAGAATCCTTGGAACTGCAGTTTGTTAAGGGTACTGGAAACTGTAGGTCTCTGAGGGGGAACTATGGTTCCCAGAACCATTTGGGTGAAGTCATGTGCTTTAAATATGTGTTTGATGTGCTTTAAACCTATGGTGCAGATCAATACTGTGTGGCCTTTTCTGATGTACTCTACATGTAACCACTAGGCTCCCTGTCAGTATAAGACCACCTAAGCCAATAAATACCTGCATAAACATGTGGCAACATATTGAAGAGGCATATTCGCAACATGAGCTACATAAACCCATTCTCTAAATGGGACTATTTTAAAAGATCTTGAGTACAGATGTTTCAAAGTGGAATTTAAGGTCTCCCTGGGTGTCCCTGACTGGTGATCACTCTATTATGGGCTTAACTCTTTAAAGCAAGAGTTCAGGTGCTTGTATTCCCCTCCCCGTCCTTTCACCCGACATGCAATCATTGTTACATTTCAACACACTTCTCTCTTTTTTCCTTTTTTCCTTTTTGGTACCTAGCACCTTACACAAAATGCAAACAGCTGCAATTTCACTGCCCAACCCTTCCTTCTACCCTTCCAACATTTGTTCTGTTAATGTAGGTTAATTCGGCAAATAACACTTCTGTAAATTGTTCTTGCAAACTGCTACATCATTTATGTAAGGACTTCCGTGAACTTTGAAAAATTAATGCCTTTAATTTTGGTTGATGGCAACATCACCAGAGCTCTGTAAATTGCACTTTAATGAGATTTTGCTACAGGGGATAATCTGCTACTGACAGAGTAACATCTTGAAAACATCTGTAGACCTATAATTTCTCTATGACGATTAGATCCCACCACAAGACTCCAAATACAGAGCCGAAATAAAGGGGGAAATGCAAAGTTCTAAATGACTATACAACCTGTTCTTTAGCAAAGAAGAGATACACAATGAAAAGTTTCGTGTGCTCAAAATAAATCAAATTTTCTGACTAATTAACATTTAGCTTTATTTAATTAAGAAAGACTATTACTGTCTCCACTGCTGTGCATCTGTATATAATGAAGGAAACAGCAGTAGGTATAAGATACCACGGAGGGATATGCCCAAATAACTCTGCACTATAGGTGTAAAGGAACGTCTATTATTGTTAAGTAACTGACATCAGAGTCTTTCTCTAATGCTCTCATAAATAAATGGAAGATTTTCACAGATGCTTTACACATATGGTTTCTTATTTGTCTCTGATGGAGACCGGGAGTTAGATTAGGTGTCAGAATTAAATGATTTAAATAGACAGCTGCATAATGAAAACTACTAAATAACACCTTTTAAAACAATTTCTATTTATAGTGATAACTGAACTCACAAAAGGGTGATAAATCTTGCTTTGCTTAAGCCCAGGTTTGCTCGCTGTTTCAAATCCATCCTTTCGAAAAACTTCAAGAAGAAATCTCCATCCTGCAATTTGAACATACAAGGAGGAGAATGATTAGGTAGGATAAAATAAGAAAGAGAGAATATCAAAATCCAAGTCTAATTTTAATACAAGAGGTTTTTAAAAAAACACTTGGAGAAATGTCAGTGAAAAAGATTTGAGACTAAACAGAAGTCAAGAGAAAAGTAATCTTGTTTGTTTGTCTGTTCGTTTTCTACATTCATATGCCACCCGAAACAAAGAGGTGTCTTGGTGTTCCATCAATCAATCAAGAAGGTCTGGACATTCCATTTTAATCAGCATATATTCTAGCATCAAGAGGTGACCGTGGCTCTCTTCAGATGGTAAAGGGATGGAGGCGCGAGATACGAATGGATTGGCTCCACCCCCTCTGACACCTTTACTCATGCCATGAGTCAAAAGGTAGCAGTTTGACATGTTGAAGCTTTTGTTTCCATGGGGGCTACCCAAGAGTTTCCGAACCCCGATTAGGCAGAGCTTTAAAATGTGTTGGGAGCCTCCACAGAAACAAAAAGGGGTTCCTGCAGCATACAGTCACAACCCACAAGTCGGACGGCAACAGAAATGGGAATTGATGTTGGATGGAGCTGGCTCGCTCATCTCCAGCGACCTCCTTGCATGCAGGGTGCCCTTTCTTTCACAAGTGGTATATCAACTATTACTAGCTTCCGTCAAATGAGTTAAACGGAGCAAGTAGCACAATTCATGGAAGGGTCTTTTTCATGGTGGCTCCGTGTCTATGCAATGAAATTATTATTATTATTATTATTATTATTATTATTATTATTATTATTATTTAGTTTGTGAATTGCTTTCCGCGTATAAGTCCCAAAGTGATTCGCCTGGGCAAAAAATGCTGAAATGCATTTTTTAAATGAAGAAAAAATACAAGAACAACCAAGTACAAGAACATAAGAACCACCCTTCTGGGAGAGGCCAGTGGTCCATCTAGACCAGCATCCTGTTTGAGAAGCCCTCCAGCAGGACTGGAGTATAACAGCACTCTCCCCTAATATAGTTTCCTGCAGTGGCTACCAGACATGTTTGCTATATACTAGCTCCAGTGTCAGAGGTGGTATGCTGAGAATGATAAATGGGGAGATTGTTGCTTTGTTCATGTCCTCATTCATGCCAGGCTTTCTATAGGCCAATGTGAGAACAGAATACTGGACTAAGTGGAGTTTTGGTTCCACTTCTATTCTTCTTTACTTATTACTGAAGGAAAATAACTTAATTCATAATATAAATTTCTCATTCCCAGGCCTCATAAAAAGTTGCCATGTATCCACAGAATGGGGCTTCCATGAATTCGAAGATATACATTTGAAATATGTTGATTCCTAATTCAAATTTTAAGTTTGAAATCTGCATCACGTGTTAGTGCAAAACAGCAAATTAAGTCTTCATGGAAGGATGCTTATGACCAACTTTACACTTCAGCCTCCAAACTTGAAAATTCTTATATGGGATTTCACATTTCAACATTAAAAGTAAATGATTTTTAACATGGGGAATCAATAATGGCAAAATTCTGCTTTGATTCTCTTAGAACTGCTTTCTTCCTTTCAGATCCCCACCCCGTATAAGGCCAAATTCTTTATAGATAATGTATTTGTGTTATTATAAATAGTTATTTGTATGCCTCATTTCAAAACATGCTGTCCTTAACTACCCTCTATTGTTATTATTTATCTTATAGGCAGACTTTCTTGACAGTCTTCTGAAGCCAGTGAACAATATAAACATTAAAATGCAATAGAATTATACTGTATCCAAACCATTTTTAAACAAAATAGAAAGATGCATCAGCGAGCAGCAACGTTTAGCAATAGCTTCAGACAATGGCAACAATTTTTCAGAAAGATATTTATTAACAGCATTTTTTTAGAAGTAGCCATCCTTCTTTTACAAGGTTACCATAATCAGAAACAGACATTCTGCATGGACAGCAGTCTTAAGAGAGACAAATAAACTAGTTTTTCATCACTCCCTTTTCACCACTTCACAGTTACATGTCAGTCAATTCATGTGATGAGTTGCTTCTGGATCCATGTTGCGGAGAAGTAATCCTGCCCAAACTACACTCTACTGGGAGCTAACAGTGATGCCACAGTTACTTCTGGTTTAATTCTCAGATTCCATGTGGTCCCCTCAACCAAACGTTATGGTTTGATGTGGGAACCAGCCATGGAAAAGCTACACCCACCTTGCTCCAGAAATATAGAAACTCTTTATAGAGAGCCTCTTTATTGCCTAAGCTAGCTCAAATTAAACAGTTGCAAGAACAGAAGTCTTTCTTTTTCTTTTCTTTTTTTTAAGAACATGAGGGATGGCATCATCTGCCAGAGCACCTGGTGTAAGTGAACAGTTCTCTTTGTTCTGGCAAGTGAATGAGGGGATAAGGAGGCTTTCAAGTGTTATTATTGCTGCTTGCGACAGAGGAAATCAGAATGAGGAAACAAATCAACCAGAAGTTGGACACTCCTGTCCTTTGATAGGCGCTTTAAATGCCAGCACTACTTTTCAAAATTGTTTGCGTTTCTACCAAATAGCTAAAGGTCGCATTTCAACTCAGTGTCTTTCCCAGGCTCCATCACACTTTGCCAGCTCAACTTATACCGCCAAGAGTAAGCACCACTGAGTTAAAAGAAACTTATTCACAGGTTACCATGCACAGGGTTGTAATAATCCTACATGGCTGATCAGCGCTCAGTTCTCCATTGCCAAATTCCAACACGCTAAGAGAATTGGGTAAGGGTACTGTGGATGTAGCTCTCAAACTGTCGTGATAAGCTCCTGCACTTCAAAATTTACCAGTACACCACAGATAGCTTTGATATAGAGCTTTCTAAAACAGCTGCCTTCTAAACCCACCTTCACATAAAAATTACCAGTCAGTTAAAAGACGAAAGCATAACAAGGAAGTGAAATAGCTTCATCACGCTGCACTGTCTCAAAAGCTTCCATTGGCTAGATTTTCAAATATCATCAACTATAATCAAGGCAATGCTCTTCCCCCCAGCCCCCCACTTTAGTGCTCCATATAGAGAAAACCGATTTCCTAGCTTCTTGGACATTTCTATCTGTGTGCCACCAGTTGCTTCAACTCGCTACACAGCAACCATTCAACCATAGGGGATTTGATGCATAAAACACAGAGTTACCATTTCGCTTAAGAAGAAAAAAGAAAAGGCTATCAAGACAATAATTTTCAAAGCTGCAGGGAAATGCTATTGCAGAACACGAAGACATTATTCTGCAGGGGGAAGCTCATATATTCCTTAGTTAAGCGGACCACCTCTCATAAAAGGATCTCCCCAAACTCACAGACGTTTGTACAGGAATGGCATTTAGTCCAGCCATTTGCAATACCTCAGTTAATAGCTGCTTGTCCAGGACTTTGAGCCTGATAAATGTTCATTTATCTGAGCCAACACCAGCATGCATTTTAGCTCCAATCACAGAATGAAACCCAGTTAGTTTTTTGGCAGGCATGGCTTCAGATCTACAGCCCCAACACCAATGAAAATTCAGATTTGGCTGCAGAAAAGGGCTCACCAGTCTGACCACAGCTGGCATGTTATGGCAGTAATTCCAGTGTGCTATTCATCAACACTCACATGCATATTTGGAAGTGACATTTGGGCTGGGAAGCAGGCCCTACTTTCCCAGTGGTCTAGTCCTGTTCCTGGTAAATAAAATAATGCCAAGACCAGAGGTGTGTTGGTTTTTTTACTGCTACAGTAAGTAGGATTCTAGCAGCAAAGACGGAACTAGAATGCAACATCTGTATAGATCACAAGAAGATAGAGAAACAGCACTATTGCAATAAGTGACATATCACCAAAATGAGATATGTTTCTGTATCTCCAAAAAAAACCCCAACCCCATTATTATTGTTATTATTAATTTATTATTATTATTATTATTATTATTATTATTATTATTATTAATACCCCACCCATCTGGCTGGGTTTTCCCAGCCACTCTGAGTGGTTTCCAACAAAATCCTTAAAATACAATAAAACATCAGACATTAAAAACTTCTAAAACATAGGACATCCATCATTTTGCACATTGTGTTGGTTCTGTAGGAAGAAAGTTGGTTTCTGTTTTCTACACATACACTCGTGACTGGTGGAATAAAACTCGACACTCGTGTTGATAATGAAAGGTCCAATCAAATCCTGGCCACTGACTGACAGGGCTATGCAAAGTGGCAACGCCATTGTTGCACCCACAGCCCTACTGCCTGTGCTGCCCAGGGCAGAAGTGGGGCAGGAAGATTGGTGCAGCTGCTTTGAGCTGGCCTGGATTAGACCGGATGCCATCATGTAACACAGTAAAACCATCTCAGGATCCAGTGGGTCCTGGGCCAATTAAGACACTCCCCACTTTTGTTGGGGCATGTGCAGAGTGCCCCTGCAACACACCAGGAGAGTGTGCCAATGGAACAGAAAACCACCAGACAGTTCAAGGTAGGGTCATTTCCTTTACTGACAGTATAATGCAGTATAATCCACAGCTTATAGGCTACATACAGTAATATGCACTCCTTCCAGCAGCATACAGTCTCCTTTCAGCATCCCAAGACACACTAGGCTCTGGCCAAGGACAGGGGCCAAGAGCAAACTTGCTTCAAGCCCAAGTGTATTTTATACTTTAGATTGTGCTGAGTCACTCTCACATGCTTGCTGACTCACTCTCATGTGATTAACCAGTTGCAAGTGCAAGACAAACACACCCAGGCATGGGGAATGCACCTGTTAGTATATATGGCATTAAAGTGTAACTACATTTTTTAATATTAAAAAATCTGTGATACAAATAATCAATGTTGTGAACTGATTTTCTAATGCTAGGCAGCTTGGGGAATCTTGGGGGTGGGGAAAGATGTGTTATATAAATGAACTGAGCAAATATCTACATACAATGCAAATGCCTTTGCGTAGAGTAACATACCCTGAAAAATAAACTGTGCTCTGAGAATGCATATCCCATGGAAACCAATGGGAATTTGGTCAAATTACATAGAAATAGCGAGAATGGAACCTTTGCCTTAAAAGCTGATGGGGGTTTTCCCACTCAAAAGATGTGGTTTTAAGTTGATTGTTGTATCAAAGATACATCTGAATTTTAATTGCAAGTAGTATTTCTAGGTTTCATAGTTTGCATCTGTTTTCCTTGGGAACGTGTTACCAAGATGTGTACACAAGCAGAGCTCATCATATGTTACAATTAAGGGGAAGCATTTCTAAATACATCTGTTATGGTTTTTGAGCTCTTAACAAGCAGGGAGGTCTTCCCTCTGCACAGCTGATTGAATAATGGTTAGCATATATTTTTAGAAAGTATGTCTGGAAATACATATTTTTTCCCCTGATCAAAATGAAGGTGTCTCTCCTCTTCTTAGCACTGCCAAGTGTGTGATTTACACACAGTTTAATTATTCAGATGTTTATTATGTTCTACATAATGAAATTTGGACCCTCATATTTCCTTCCTACATGCTCAATGCAGGCTGCAATTATAGCCACAGATATCTGTTTATTTGATGAATTTTGCTTCTTCGGCATAGTTTGATAAATATGGAAATAAGTCAAAACCTACTTTATATACAGTAATTAAAGTGAAAAATCTAGTCATGATGCAAATCCTTAATTGGACTCCAGGAGAGATATGCAGAATTTCTCTTTAATAATATGGGATGACTGGGGACAGAAAAACAAAGCACACTAAAATATGGTTTAGAAGAACAATTAATCACAAAACAGAAAACAACCAATTTAGCATGGCTCATTCAGTGACTCTCAAGGCTCAGGTAATGTTCTTTTAATCATCTGCCTCTAATATTAAGGTGGTGTCATGTTCTACAGAAATAAAGCACAATAGATATTCTTGTATCCTGTTAGAAGCATGTTCCCAGTTTTAATTTGTAAACACCCGCCTTTTCAGACAATCAAATTGCTCGGACTACTTAATGACATGTAAGCGAACGATCAAAGTAATGTGTAAAATGGCTTAAACTGTGTTATTTAATGCATTAATTCATTAGCAGAAAACTCTCTACTTGTCTCAGGGTATTCTGAATGGCTTCCTGTGCATATTTCATTTAATTTTAATAAAATGCAAACAGCACCATTAGGGTGGTATGTATGGGTTGTTTTTAGCCCAGGAAGTAGCATACATTTGTTAGGCAATATTAAATTAATGTATATCAGGCTAATACAGTCATAACAAAAACAGAAACCTACAAGGGAAAAATAATAATAAGGCAAATGAAGAAAAGGTTCTTTTTCAAGCACTGAATATATAGTTAATCAGCCAAAATTAACCATCATTGTCACTTAATTTGATTGTGAAAATATTGTTCTCCATATAGCTTTGTGTAATCTCCCATTAGGGGATGATGAGCATGGTTTAATGAGAAGATGCTGGATTTATTGCTCTACTTTATTTAAACTACAAACTCATACGATCTTGGGGAGGTTGTTTTTATTTGTCTAGGGGGTTTCCGTTATTCTCTGAGTTTTTCTTCCCTTCTTTTGCTTATTTTATCTTAAGTATTTCCACGACAATGGCAGTTGCCACTGTGTGTCTTTTTTTATTAAAAAAATACTAATAAAAGGAATGTGGATTAATATTTGTCTCTCTCTCACACACACACATCCGCCTTAATTATACACCCAAATGCCTGCTTTGAGATCTGAAGCATTTTATAGAAAGTATTAACTGTCTGGAGAACTGGGATTCTTGATTATGCTGCAGAAAGCCCTGTGGTCTGTCACATCATCAGAAGGCCTAGTCTTCTGTTGCCCAGATGTGCCCATTGGTTGAATCCATGACTGCAAGCTACCATGCTGAGAGGAACTGAAATGAGAGAGGCTTGATGTTCTCTGTTCCAATCACTGTTAAAACTCTTTCTGAGTGAGGGTCCCTACCCTTCTTTGACAGATAACCTAGTTTCAATGTTGTCTTCTCTTGACCACCCTGAGATGACCTGCTACTTTTTTTGCTGTGCACCTGCCATAAAACTTAAAAGCTTCAGAAATGCCTCTGGCTTTGAAGTGTCCTAATAACAACAATCTAACCTTTGATGAGTCCTGCCCCCTTCCTTGTGCCACATGCTTGAACGTCTCAGTTAACCTAAGTGCCATCTGAAAACTCTTCATTATTACAACACAAATCAGTTTATAAAAATGCAGTCATTGTTTCAATCATCCTGCAAATTAAGTTGGTGTACATAATGACAAGTAATTGACACACCTATTGGATGATTTGGATATCTGTGTCTAATTCCTATGAATTAAAAAAAAATGCTGATCAGTTTGGTTATCGTACACAATACATTTTAGAAGTTAATCACTGCCTAGCTGTATTCCTTCAAATGCAGTCTAGTTGTATTATTCCTTTGACTTTGTGAAACAGCTGTTGGCTAAGCAACATCTATAGCAAGTTAACAGTGATGACAAGTGCCTCTTCAAACCACTCCTTGAGACAGTTGTGTGAAGGCTCGCTTCCCTCATGGACCGTGTATACTAAAATCTATGGACTCTGACTTTACCATACTGATGCAAACAGACCAAAAATAAAGAAAGAAAATGTCCTGACAATGGAATGTAATATGTATCCAAGTCAACATTCAAACAACTTCTGTGTATGGCCCACTGAGTGGAATTCAATGGATACAGAAATACTATGAAGGAGATATACTGTAAATAGTGATGTAGGGTGAACTTTTTTTCCCAGAATTTCCCACAAAATTTCTCACCATTTCATTTTCTGTGTGGAATATTTTCTGTTTCCTCAGTTCATTGGTAATAATGAACAGAAGCCAATGAAAAATTAATATTCTTAATAATGTGGACTAGACAAGGTAACTGTTAGGTGGCTTTGTAGCTGTCTGACTAACTGAACCCAAAGAGTGCTAGCGAACGGTTCCTTGTCATCCTGGAAAAAATGACAAGTGTGGTGCCACAGGGTTCTGTCCTGGGTCCATTGTTCCTTGACATATTTATAAAGGACAGGGATGAAGGAATTGAGGGTATGCTCATCAAATTTGCAGATTACACCAAAATGCCAATGTGGCAGAAGACACAACTAGGATTCAATATGACCTTCACAACTGGAGAACTGGGCCATAACTCACAATATGATTTTCAGTAGGGACAAATGTAAAAGTTCTACACTTAGGCAAGAAGAACCAGCTGCACAAATATAAGGTGAAGGAATCCTGAATTGCCAGTAGTGCTCGTGAAAAGGATCTAGGGGTCTTAGTAGAACACAAGCTTAACATAAATCAACAGTGTGATACCATAGCCAAAAAAAAGCTAATGCTATTCTAGGTGGCATCAACAGAAGTAAAGTAGCCAGATGATGGAAGTAACAATACCATTCTATTCTTCCTTGAACAGACCACACCTGGAGCACTGTTTCCAGTTCTGGGCACCACAATTTAAAGAGGCTATTGACGAGCTGGAACGTGTGCAGAGGAGGGCAACCAAGATGATCAAGGGTCTAGAAACAAAGCCTTAGAGGGAATGGTTATAGTTGGGTATATGTTTAGCCTGATAAAGAGGAGACTGAGAGGAGATATGATAGCCATCTTCAACTATTTTTAAGGGTTGACACATGGAAGATGGAACTCTGAATGGTAGGACCCAAACCAATGGCTTCAAGTTGCAATAAAGGAGATTCCGACTAAACATCAGGAAGAAATTTCTGACAGTAAGAGCTGTTCGACAGCAGAATGGTCTCTCTTGGAAGGTTGTAGATTATCCTTCCATCTGTCATGAATGCTTTAGTTAAGATTACTGTGGAAAGTTGGACTAGAATCAGGGGTAGGCAACCTAAGGCCCACGGGCTGGATGCGGCCCAATCGCCTTCTCAATCTAGCCCACGGACGGTCTGGGAATCAGTGTGTTTTTACGTGAGTAGAACATATGCATTTATTGTAAAATGCATCTGTGAGTTATTTGTGGGGCCTGCCTGGTGTTTTTACATGAGTAGAATGTGTGCTTTTATTTAAAATGCATCTCTGGGTTATTTGTGGGGCATGGGAATTCGTTCAAATTTTTTTTCAAAATATAGTCCGGCCCACCACATGGTCTGAGGGATGGTAGACTGGCCCACAGCTGAAAAAGGTTGCTGACCCTTGGACTAGATGGCCCTCAGAGTCCCTCTAGCTCTACAATTCTATGATTCTTTGAATATCAGCCCTAACACAGTGAAAAGACTTGATTCCTGTGACAGGACGACTCTCATAAGAAGCTGACTGACATGAATGGTACTCCCCATATTGACCACAACAGAAGCCATGATACTAATCCAAGTGGACCTCCTTTAAAAAAAACTACCACAAGCTGAGTGCCAATATGTTTCCTAAGAGTCATCTCATTTGAATCTTATTTCAGGACTGGAGCCAAAAAGCAAACAGTCTGACTGACTGTTTAAGGGTAATGTCAGTTTCACAAAGATGCTCTCTGTTTAGAAACTGCCAGGGCTTGTTTGAATGAAATCTGTCCTCAATTGGCTCAGTGTTTTGGCCTGTGGCCCTTACAACATTGCCAGAAAGAAAGAACGGACTGAGTGATAATGGTGGAACCAATATACATTTTTTTCCTTTGTGGCGCAAGATTCAAAACTCTTTGTTCTCTGCCCCAAATCCAGCATCTATGACTCTTACCTGGGTGACAAGCACAAGCCCTTGAAAGACATATGGAAAATAAGTCCTCCCACCACCATCACCAGAGAAAAAAATCCTTGCTTGGTTTGGAGCACCAGCAGTTTACTGAAACACACTTGCTTACAACAATGTTCTTCAAGCTTGGATTCCCAGCTGCAGCTGGTCTACAACTCCCAGAATTCCTGACTAAGTTGGCTGTGGATGATGAGATTTGTAGCCCAAGAACACCTGGCGACTTAAGGTTGAAGTGCATTGATTTAGAAGGATAGGTTCAAAAAAGGTTCTGTAATTATAGAATAAAATTATCCTACTCCTATGACATTAAATGTGTGCAAAATCAAAGAGTGAGCAGAATCACACCCACAATCATTACTTCTGACCTCTACATTCTGTGTATTATTATTATTATTATTATTATTATTATTATTATTATTACTACTACTACTACTACTACTACTACTACTATTTCTTAAATTTGTATCCCGACCTTCTTCTCGAAGCAGCCCAGGGCACCAAACAAACATTAAAACAATACAGATAAAAAATTTAAAAAGCATATTTAATACCATTAAAACCATATGACATTAAGGATATTTAAAAACAATGTTTAAAAGCAGTCACATACCCTCACTGCTAATAATTTCAAGGTTGCCAGTAACAACCTTGAAATTTGACTCTCTGCAGAATACAGAATTGAGATATGGCAATCTAGAGCTATGCTTGTCCCTCACATTGTCAGCCTATAGGCGCCAACTGAAGACGTAGCTTTCCTTTGGACTTTTGGAAATTAGGTATGTGAAGAGCCCATAAATCTGATATTGGCCTGCTGCTGTACTGAAATTACAAGGGTTGTAATTTTTGTGTATATTGGGGAAGTGTTTAGGGTTTATAATAATTAGGAACATGGGAAACTGCCTTATACTGTGTCAGATCAATAGTCCATCAGTCTCAGTATTGTCTACACTGACTGGCAGTGCCTCTCCAGTGTTTCAGAAAGGGCATCTCCCAGCCCTACCTTGAGAGACTGGGAACTGAGCCTGGGATCTTTCCCATGCAGGGCAGATGTTGTATCACGGAGCTATAGCCCTTTGCCAGCTTGTGGCACTTTCAGTTATTGCTTTCAGGTTGAATATTATGTAAGCAAGGTCCGTATAGTTAAAGCTATGGTTTTCCCAGTAGTGATGTATGGAAGTGAGAGCTGGACCATAAAGAAGGCTGATCGCCGAAGAATTGATGCTTTTGAATTATGGTGTTGGAGGAGACTCTTGAGAGTCCCATGGACTGCAAGAAGATCAAACCTATCCATTCTGAAGGAAATCAGCCCTGAGTGCTCACTGGAAGGACAGATCGTGAAGCTGAGGCTCCAGTACTTTGGCCACCTCATGAGAAGAGAAGATTCCCTGGAAAAGACCCTGATGTTGGGAAAGATTGAGGGCACAAGGAGAAGGGGACGTTAGAGGACGAGATGGTTGGACAGTGTTCTTGAAGCCACCAGCATGAGTCTGACCAAACGGCGGGAGGCAGCGGAAGACAGGAGTGCCTGGCGTGCTGTGGTCCATGGGGTCACGAAGAGTCAGACACGACTAAACGACTAAACAACAACAACAACAACAAAATTATGTAAGCTATCCAGGTATCCTGTGGGATGAAGGGTGTTGGGGAAATGAAGTAATAATAATGAGTGAAAGCAGCAGCCACTCCTCCTCTGATACCAATGCATTGATTATCTGCCCCAGAGGTGGCAAACCTATGGTCTTCCAGATACGGTTGGACTACAACTCCCATCATGTCTGACAACTAGAAATTCTGGCTGGTGCTTAGGGATGGAAAGATCAGTCTATTTCTGGTCAGTGTCAATATGTGATTATTCACAAGTCTATTCCATTCCATTCCATTCCATTTCTGTGTGTGTGTGTGTGTGTGTGTGTGTGTGTGTGTGTGTGTGTGTTGTTAAGATTTCAGTTACCTCAGGATTTACTTCCCTTCAGAATAAATGTAATTTATTGGCATTTTCACTGGTTTATGTTGACACCAAGAGCCACTGTCTCATCAAGTTATGTGTGTCAAACCACCTCACTCTTACACACACATCGTAGTTCTGAGTCTCCCTCTTTCTTAGACAGTAGATTTAGTTTATATTTTGCCACATATTTTAGCACTTAACTTGGTTGCAAGTAAAAATGTCCCAGAAGTCTTTTTAAAAAATTATCCTACAACGGCATATAATATATAACGCAACAGGAAAAATATAAAAAAATTCCCCTGCAGTTTTACTAGTACTGATGAAAGCCCACCCTGGTGGGTAGGTGTGGATGTGGGTGTAAGAGAGGGGGGGGAGTCTTTCTTCCTAATCCCTAATATGTTTTATAATTAATACTCACTGAATTTGTAACATCCCAACACAATTCTGCTGAGGGTGAAGTGTTGTGTGTATATACAGTGGTACCTCGGGTTACAGACGCTTCAGGTTACAGACGCTTCAGGTTAAAGACTCCGCTAACCCAGAAATAGTACCTTGGTTTAAGAGCTTTTAGTGCAATCCCATGCAATGTAATGCAATGCAATCTCAACTAAAGCATACATGACAGATGGCCATCCAGCCTCTGCTTAAAAGTCCTCCACCTCCAGACGGAGACCATTCCACTGTTGAACAGCTCTTATCACCAGAAGGTTCTTCCTGCTGTTTAGTTGGAATTTCCCTTCTTGGAACTTGAAGCCATTGGTCTTACCCCCCAGAGCAAGAGAAAACAAGCTTTTTCCATCTTCCACATGACAACCCTTTAAATATTTGAAGAAGGCTATCATATCTCTTCTCAGTCTCAGTTTGGTGTCATCTGCAGTTTTGATGAGCATCCCATCAACCCATTCATCCAACTAATTTATAAAGACATTGAACAACAATGGTCCCAGGACAGAACCCTGTGGCACCCCGCTTGTCAGTTTTTTCCAGAATGATGAGGAACCATTCGTGAGCACTCTTTTGGTTCAGTTAGCCAGCTACAAATACACCTAACAGTCACCTCATCTATCCCACATTTTACCAGCTTATCCTCAAGAATATCATGGGGGACTTTGTAAAAAGCCTTGCTGAAAGCAAGATACATTACATCCACAGCATTCCCCTGATCCACCAAAGCTTGTAACCCTATTTTTTGAAAATCACTTTTGCTGGCATGGCCACTGTTTCTTTTCCTTTCTGAACAATAGCATTTCCTAAAATTATTTTATTTATCTGTTTTTTACAACAACAAAAACAACGAATCTCAAAATGACCTAGAAAAGGTTATAAATGAAGAAAAAAAAACACCACCAAATGAATCAGTAAAACCATAACCAATACTAAAAGTAAATTAATGTTATATTTGGCATGATACTAGACTTCTTTGAGACATGCTACATGTGATGACATATTGATTAATTAATTACAATTTCCCCCAACTCACTGGGTCCCAACAAGGTTTTCCTGAACAAGAATTGATTGAGCTTTGTGTACCACTTCACAATTTATTCACATCTGTTTCAATGTAATCGTATTAGGTGGCGTAGCTATAGCAGCTAATGAATTTCCATGAGAACCCTTTTCCAAAAGAAGATGCAAACAGATGCCAATGTTTAAGAAAACAAATTTAAGATTAGAGAAATGAGAAACAATATTTAAGAATCAAACAGTAATCTAACCTAGAGGTTACCAGAGCATATCCAACAGTACTTAGGCTGTTCCTGTCCAAATAAGGGTGCAGTTGGGCCACCAGCCCAAGTTGATAGAAGGCCACTGAGGTCACCTGAGGATCCAGGAGTACCTTTAAACTATGTACCCACTCCAGAGGATGTGTAACCCCATCAAGAGCAGGCAACCTCATATCCATCTGGTCTAAAGAACCACCCACTAACAGTGCCTCCGTCTTATCTGGATTGAGCTTCAGTTTGTTGGCTCTCATTCAGTCCATTACCAAGGCAAGACATTGGTCCAGTACATCCACTGCCATGTCTGCAGATGTAAAGGAGAAATAAAGCTGTGGGTCTTGCAGATATGAACCACACATGTCTACAATCACTCCCATTCAACTTTTCAGACAACCACAACTATGAGGATTTGAATGTCCACTAGAGAGAGATGGCAATAGAGATTATTCTACTAGTATCCTCTAACACATACCTTAACTACTTATACATTTGAGCTAAGACTTTATTAGAATTGAGGTTGATAAGGAGCATAAGAAAGTTCATCTAGCTCCACATTGTCTTCTCTGACTGGCTGTAACTCTCCAAGGTTTCCAGCAAATATATTTCCCATCACCTACTACCTGATCCTTTTAACTGGAGGTGCTGGGGTTGAAGCTGGGACTTCCTGAATGCTAAGCATGTACTCTACCTCCATGCTGTGGTCCTGTCCCAAATGCACAGATGAGTAGATAACACATTCAATCACACCTACCTGTCCAAATTCTGAGCTTGAGAAAGCCATGTGCATGAATCATAACTGACTTGCTTACAGATGAAATCAGAGATTTCCCAAATCACTTTACATTCTCATGATACCGCTAAGAACATGGAAATCGAGGGACAACTCAAAACGCAGGCTGTGAGGGCTAAAGTTCATTTTGTAGAGGTTATAGGGCTCTTCATTGTACTGTTTGGCTCACACGCAAAAATATAAACTTGCCCAGTGAACCATCTCTGTGCTCTTTTCAGGGTGGCGGGGTAGGGAAAAACATGCCATATGTTTGAAGGCATTTCTCTCTCTTCTTCTGCCAGAGAATGGGCAGATAGCCAGAACCTGCTGCAAAGAGGCAACATTTGGCATTTGGAATAAATTCATCAGAAGCTTCGCTGAGGCAGACTCCAGCTAGCACTCCTCTTTTGACATTTTCTTATACTCCGTTATAATTCACACTGCCAGTCTAATGGTGGCGACAAGAGCAGCAAGAACAAACACTGTCCAAGGAAGTTCTATTCTTGATGCTGGAAAACGTTTTCTAGATCTAAGCGAAAATGTGGTCCGTTTTCCCCCCTAACAAGGGCTGTTATCATTTCTAGCATTTCCTATGTTTGCAATTCAAATGTTTAAAATGGCTAGAATGTTCTTCAGCTGTCTGTCCCACATTAACAATGTTTCCAGGGGAAGTTAAATGTCTAAAGATGTGACATTATAGCCATGAAAGTCATGACAAGGAGAGACACAAGAATTACCCACCTTGGAAGAATGGCAGATGCAAGTAATCGACTATATGGAAATGGCTGAGATGACTGGCAGAATCCGAGACCAGGGAGAAGAGTTGGTGGAAGAAGATTGGAGGAAATTTAAAATTTATTTACGGAGTATTGTAAAATGTATGAATGCTGATGACATCGAAATAAAATGAAGGGGTTCTAGTAATAAGAGATAAAAATTTGAAATTTGGGAGGTAAAATATATAAGGACAAAGTAGTAGGATATGAATTTGCTGAACTAATTGTTAAAAAGGGATATAAAAAAGGCAGGCGTGAGGAAGTCAGGAAAATAAGTTAATTGAAGATAAATAACTAGAAAAGAGTGGTTGGTGTTTTTTCCTATTCTATTTTTTGTGTGTTGACTGCTCTTTTTTTCCTCTTGTTAAATGTTTGTATTTTATGTATTGTGAAAGTTTGTATTGTTGTGTTTTATATTGTTTTTCTTGTCCTATTTTTCTATTGTTAAACTTAATAAAAATATTATTTAAAAAAAAAAGTCATGACAAGGAGATTTCTCACATCAACATGTTATCTTTGGGTTTTCCTCTGTCTAAATGCTCAGAGCTAAATTGGCATATCTTGAAGACACTGGCATTAAGGAATATAGGAAGATGTCTTATACTAAGTCAGACCATTAGTTCATCCAGTGCAATATTGTCTACATCAGTATTCTTCACACTTTCAGATCCAGGACCCACTTTCCAGCCAAAAATGCATGTGGGGACCTATTTCTTAATCTTTTACCATGTATTTGCATGGTGCTTGTGCTCCTTCTACCATCTCCCTTGGATCAGACCATGACCCACTTAATGGGCCCCAACCCCCCTGTTGAAGACTAGTGGGCTACATTGACTTGCAGTGGCTCTCTAGGGATCCAGGCAAGGATGTCTCCCAGCCTTGTCTGAAGATGTAAGGGATCGAACCTGGAACATTCTGCATGCAAAGCAGATGTTCTATTCCACTGAGTTTGGCTCTTCCCTAAACTGTTAATTTGGACCTCGTTTAAATCGTCCTTCAAGAAGTAAAACTAAAGCAGACACCATGTTTGTTGCTTGTAACCAAACAGTGGAAACAATGTCCTTCAATGAATATACAAATGCACAATGCCAGACTCAGGTACAAGAGTGTGGAGGAAAAGGGAGAGGTGCGAGTCCCATCACTTTCCAGAACTGAACTAGGAGACTCTCTCAGGCCTTACCACCTGTCCTGACTCCTAATTTCCAGATTTAAATAATTTAAACCCCTTTGGATCTGGAAGGAATCTGATGGAAATGGGAACTATGTCTGGTGGACAAGAGTGTGTGCACATCCCCCACTCCCAGTATGTTTCTGTGTGCTTCTTGGAAAAAATGCACTGTATAAAAATACAGTTTGCTCTTATAATACACCTCATACCAACGGATAAATAAATATTAGATATGTGCAGGCTTTAGGGTCTTATCTTCATTGACTAGGTTTGTCATCCATACTGTTTGTTTCAATAAATGCAGGTTTTGTGGATATGATTTATGTTTTAAAAAAGATCTGTAACCTCTTGCTTCAAAGTTGGGATCCCTGTTGGGAAATTTAAAAAGATAGCTACAAATTACATAAAATGCTTACCAGCAAACCACTGAGAAAACGAGGAGTGAACACCTTGATCTAATCAAAATAAGCATTGTACAAAAGTCATCCAGCCTTAATTTTTCAAAAGCTATTAGGCTTCAAATTAAATGGAAAATGAAAATAAAAATGAGCTTGCATGGCAAGTGGAAGCTAAATTTGGTCCATTTTTGTTGGGGGGGTATTCTGCTTTGCACGCCCTTGCATTTACCATTTGACAATTCTTCTGATAAAACACTTGCTGCAATCAGGTGAAGTAGGTTATTAATGGTTCTAAAAAGATATACAGGATTGCCTCATCCTGAGGCAATTAAGGCTGCAAAGTAAGTGTATTTAATATCTCCAAGGGCCTGACTATAATGAAACAGGTGATCTTTCTAAAATTGCTGTTGTTTATCTCATTTAGAATCCTTTTACTTCTTCTTTAAAAAAAAAAATAAGGACTCCATGACTTCTGACTCCTTTGGATAAAACAGTGTACCCAAAACTTTTAGAAGCAGAATCCCCTTCAGGAAAATTAAACCTTTCAGACATCTAACATTTGCCAAGATGTGTACATTTCCAATGCCCCTACATGCTGTCAGTTCACAATCTGAGGGTGAATGCAGTGAGATATTCCTTTCCTTTTCACATATACTGTGACTGACAGTGAAATGGCCTCTCAAGAGAATTATTTGGCTTGGAATAGAAGAGTGTGAGGTATTGTTTATACGTCCTTTCCAGTGATAAAAATTGGTACCTATTTGGTCATAACATTTGATCAGTTATTAAAGCTCAGTGATGAACCAGGATGAAATATTTCTGAAAGAACTCCATCATGATCTCCTGGGACTCCATACATAACTTTTCATTTCCAGTTTCACCAGTACTCCACTGATTCTCCTGCTGCCAAGTTTGAGGTTTCACTAGTTCCTTTGTTTCCTTCATAGACAGAAGGGTGTGAGGGGTGTGGAGGCAACAGTACTTTCTAACAAGGGCATAAAATCATTTGGCAGGATGGGAAGCATTGCAGAGCACCTCCAAATGACATTTTTATTTAGCATTCTTTCTCATTTGTTTGCTGAGTGATTAGACTATGGTGGCTATTTAATGAGCATTCATTCTGATTTGCTTGCTGGGAGGTTAGATGACATTGCATCAAAGCAACTGTTATCCCATACTTTCAAGTGCATTTCCCTGACACTTCCCTTATCACAAAAAGTCTTCTCTCTTTTTAGGGGAGGGGGAGGTTGTTGCACAAAACCTCCTAACCAACTAGAATCGTACAACCTGAAGACACCAATACATTATTAAATTCCACCTAAAATGAGTGACCATCTGGTAGCATCCTAAGCTATAACCTGCTCTCTCTCTCTTTTGTTCTGTCAAGTCTCTAAATATCCTTTGCAGCTTTCCCTACTCTCACATCAATGCTCTACACTGGGTGCTGCCATGACTCCCTGAATCTGCCATGACAGTTTCCCAAGCTTACAGAGAAAGATGAAGGATGCCACAATTATGTACTTGCCCTGGCAGGTAAAACTGAAATAGAAAACTTATCAGTCACTTTATTTCAGTAGATTTCTCTTGGATATTTTGGAATGCGTTTAGTCTGGTGCTATATTGGAGGTGATGCCCTCCAGAGATTGCTGAGGAACATCTCCCATTATCCCTGATCATCGGCCATGCCAGTTGAGGCTGATGGAAATTGTAGTCCAATAACATCTGGAGGGCACCACATTGGCTACTTCTGTGAGCACTCTTTCCAAAGCCTGTTAATATATTTTTGTTTGTTTCCTACCACGTGGTTAGTATCGCTAGTGATTGGGGATGTATAGTTCATTGTCGGAACGGGTAGCCTGCTGCTACTGAAAGCTGGTCCTGCTAGTCTGAAGGCTGCATTACATTTATTTTGAATATAATAATCATCTGCATACTCTATGTATTGTCTTGGGAGATAATAATGAGAAACTTAAACAAGAAGAAAGAATAAATATGAGAGCCTTTACAGAAAAACATGATTGCATTACCAGATTTAAACAACTCTGCTGCTAACACAGTATGGATAAACAAACATGCAAAAAAAAAGTCCAGAGAAGTCACAATTTTGCGACTTCTTTTATTTAAATGCCTTCTGTGTGGCCCACTAAAAATAAAGGTGGCTAGAAAGGTAGCTAGCCAACTCCAAACTATTAACCAGGACTGACTATTGGCATATCATGGGGTTTCAGCAATGTCATAAATACCAATATCAGGGTCAAAATAGCAAGCATTCAGGGAAGCAGAATGGAATCATATCCTACTGAACAGCAAAATTGCTGGAGGAGGAAGGCCTCGAAGTCTAGACAAATACAAATAGCCTCTAAACCTTTCCATTTAAAGGTGTCATGGGGCAAATGAGGTGCCTCACAGTACTGTACTCATGTCTGGAGCCCTTTGTAGCTATTGGGAAGAGCTTATTCAGCCTTCTGACAATTTGCCTCTCTAGGCAAAATGTCAAAGGGGGTATATTAATCTTCCAGGCTCATGGAAGATCCTTCCTTCAAATTACCATGCATTCTCCCATTTGGTTGCTCATTTCTTCTTCCACTGACAGATCCAGGGCAGGGGCCCAGGCACCTGTTCTCAGTTTCTCCCCAGAGAATCCTAGGGAGAAATAATCTTAGCATGGCCTTTACAAATCCCATGCCTCCTCCTTCCACAGTATCCTTGGCTCCTTCGAACACCATATGTTCCCGATGTATTATCTAGTAGAGACTTGGGCTTGGGACAATCGAGATCAATACTTGCTTGTGGGAACCATAAAAGCCACCCTTGCTCACACATTATTCATCAAGAAATCCTAAGGTGTAGAAGTGGACAGGTCTTTCTTTTTGATGGTCAAGACTCAGTATTTGTTTTCTAAAACTGCCACTCAAATCACAGTGATATGGAGGAGGGAAGTTGAAGTAGAGAGTTATTCTTCATATGGGTCATCCTTTGCCTTTGAGCTTTGGCTGTGAGAGCAGGGAATAAGTAGCAGAGGTGGGCTTTTGTGGTGGCATGCTTTTTTCCTCTTGTGAAATGAGAAGCCACTCTGAATGAAATTTGAGATCATTGTTGCTTTACAATAAAAAAGCAAATGAAATCCGTATGGCACTTTGGAGTGCTGACATGGGCACTGTAAATAAAAGGAAAGTAACATGAAATCAGAGCTTATTCAACATTAATTTTATGGATTTGCATATTGTGGAACTGAACTTGTCTGTTTGAAAAGTATGTGTGGTCCCTTGTGCGGGTGTTAGGTCTTTGAACATTCAGCATGCTCAAATGTGCTGGAAGTCAGTCTAGAATGTCTTCAAGGTAGTAATTCAAGACAGAAGGTGAGGCCATGCCTCTACAGTTCTGGGGGGCGGGGGGGGGGAATCACAGCCAAACTTTATCCCATCCATTGTCGCACGAAACTCTGCGAGAGAATGGTATTTTCCCAAGCTTGCATCATCCTTGCACACATTGGTTTCCCACAGCTCAACAATTCATTTCATTATTCTTTCTTCTAATAATCATCCGTCAAATGCCACAAATCTTTGGCCCCCACATCTCATTCCTGGCATCTGGTAGTCAGAGATGCAAGTCATAGCCAGTCTTCCCCTTGGATGCTATAGTGCTCAACCAAATATGTTGGGGAGGAAGTCTTTGAGGAAAAACAAAACCTCTTCTCCTGGGACACTTCTGTGCAGGCCATGCATAGCCTGTCATGCACATTCTGCCAAGACACGGGGGGGGGACATTACATCATGAATGGATGAGGACTCGAAATAAGTTCCAACTTGCGAGCCTGAGAATAAAGGAAGATATATAAAATAATAGTATCCAATCTATAAGGGGAACACCATTGGATCAGACCAAAACCTGTTTTCTTCGGACACTTCTATGCAGGCAGAGTATAGCCATTTTCAAGTGGGTCCATTTGTGGGAACATTGGGAACCACTGATCAGTACCATACAGTAATAAGGGGCCTTTTTTTTTTTTACCCAAGAGCTTTATTCAGCCTTTTTCAACTTTTCAAGGAATGCACACACTGGGCATACATAGTTTAAGAGGAGGGTTATTGCCCTCTCTCCACTTATTAAATGTCGATCTGATGACTAGGAGGAGGTGATTTGAATCCCCACCAGAATGCTGAACTCTGTCCACTCAGCACTCAATCTCCCTTTCTTTCCCACTGCCTCCAGCATCAGGGGGTCGGGGCAGAAATTGTGTTGGGGACTTGCCACCCTTGCCATACAGTGCCCAATAAGAATATTGAATTCAACCTCTCTATAGCAGCAAAAGCGGGTCGTTTGATCTCACAAGCACCGCCTCCGTGAGCCAGATCAATGGATAAGAGTCCCCCTTTGCAGATGGGAAACTAGAGCTGCGAGGGTGTGATTCTGGCTTTCACACTAGAGCAGGAATTCCAGCAAGGGCTCAAGAGAAGTTGCTGTGGATAGGCGGAAATTCAGCACGTGACGTATTGCCCATCACTGAATCTCCCGCTGGGAAATAACCACACCTCTTGAATACCTGTCCGTCACGCAGTTATTAAAGGCACATGTGGAGTTCTGCTGGAGCAGCAGGTGCCAATCCTACGACCTTCCCCTCCAAGTGACATTTGATCAGTTTCCATTCATACCCAAGCGGCTGAATCCACGTCTAACTAACCGATATTAAAAGCATTCACAGGAGCCACTATGGCGCAGTGGCTAGAGACCTGCAGTGTAATCATAGACATTTCTACTCAAGTGAGCCCATGGGGTTCACTCTCAGACAAGGCGGTATGGGAGCGCTGTTCACACCTCCTCTCTGCCACGAATCTACCTAGCGGCCTTACGCACGACTCCCCATCTCAGCACACAGTCGGCATTATGGCATGCATCGAACAACTTTACAGGGTTATTGCAAGGACTGAAGCTTAAACGCCCCCCCCCCGCCCCATGACAGCATTTCCTATGCCTTTACGAGTTCTGCTAGGAAGAAATTTTGGAAGTGACTATTTCCCCGGCAGGATGATGAGTATGGCAAAAAGTTTCGCTTGCCAAAATTCTGCACAGGCAGAACAAACATTGACACCTTGAGGAGCTACCGAGTCCCCTTGAAAACACCCAGAATTGTTTATCAGCCGTGGTGCACCCAGGGTTTTTTTGGACTATGGACTTATTGGAGTGGTAGGCTCTTTAGATGTGTCTAACTTCAAAGTGTGGTTAAGCCTGCTTTTGCTTTCTTGCCTAATCTTCGGAGTAGGACCCCGGGCTTCTGCCCTCTGATTCTGACCGCGCCAC
Organism: Podarcis raffonei; assembly: GCF_027172205.1. Lineage (NCBI taxonomy): Eukaryota > Metazoa > Chordata > Lepidosauria > Squamata > Lacertidae > Podarcis > Podarcis raffonei. Next base: position 76,396,794 of record NC_070606.1, read on the forward strand.
TACTCTGGAGGCGTCACAAAGGAGCTACTCGTAAAAGCTGGACCGGCCCACTCCACTCCACTTCCTCCCCGGCCCCCAGGTGGCCTGGCAAGAATGAGGGCCAAGGAAAGCGCCCCTCTCCCTCGCTCTCCTTCCGAAGGAAAGGGGAGGCGGGGGGGGGGGATAGTTGACACCAACTCCTCGGCAAAGTAGGTTAATGAGTGTCTCGCCGCGCTCTCCTAGCAGCGCGCCTTCCTTCAGGTGCTGCGCGCTCGAATCGGTCTGCTTTGTTTCCCCCTTGCCCGGCAGCCCAGAGTTGCGGCATATTGATGAATTTTCTCTCCGGAACGCGTTGAAATTGACTTCTGGGGCTGCCGCCTCGACTTAGACCTGGGAGGTGGGAGAGGGGAGCTCCAGTTATCAGGAACCTATTAGCAGCGCTCGGGCATGTCAGGTACGCGCCGCGGTGCGCTTCGGAAATGGAGCAGGCGCAGGAATCCGGGTCGCTGCTCTAATTAGAGGCATCCGGTGGTGGCGTCTGCGAGAATCCTTCGCAAATGATCCTCCGCCCCTAACGGGATTAATAATAATAATAATAATAATAATAATAATAATAATAATAATAATAATTTATTATTTATACCCCGCTCATTTGGCTGGGTTTCCCCAGCCGCTCTGGGCGGCTCCCAACGAAATATTAAAAAACAGTGGTCTGTTAAACATTAAAAGTTTCCCTAAACAGGGCTGCCTTCAGATTCTTCTAAAAGTCTGGTAGTTGTTGTTCTCTTTGACATCTAGTGGGAGGACGTTCCACAGGGCGGGTGCCACTACCGAGAAGGCCCTCTGCCTGGTTCCCTATAACTTGGGTTCTCCCAGGGAGGGAACTGCCAGAAGGCCCTCGGCACTGGACCTCAGTGTCCGGGCAGAACGATGGGGGTGGAGACGGCAAATGTTGCGCCCAGGGTTTCCAGGGAGGGTTACTCGTAAGGAAAGTGGACTCTGGGGCCCCCTCGAAAAATCAAAGAGCCCCGGGTTCCGAAAACGTTGCTGGCGAGTCAGCAGCTTATGAGCGTCTCAGGACTATGGAAAAGTGCAGACAGATGAGCTGGTCTGGATGAAACCATCCTCTTTCCGCTGAAACTGACTAACCTTAAGACAGACTGGAGACAAAGTAGGAGAAAGCTTTTCGTAGGCAAAAACCGCTTTCCGCTCCCTTGCGCGCGCATAATCTACGCCAGCCCCCAATCCTCTCCTCTGCGCAGCCATTATACTTTGATATAGGTATATACTTTGATCAAGGAGCCCTCTCCGAGTTCGTAGGGAGATCCATAGGCCATTGAGAAAAGCAACACGCATACAGATACCGTAGTGAGGATCACGTCACTTGGATTTCTTTTTTTTTTTTAATCCAAATAATTTTAATTTGTTTTTTGGATTTCTGCTGGTCAGGCAGCTGTTCATCAGGAGAAGGTTTCCCCGGCAGGGGGATGCGGAATAGGGAATGCTGCATCTGTTGAGTTTCTGCTTTGACATGAAAACACAAGGGGCAACAGGACGAGGAACTACCCCTCCACCTTTAGATACTAATGCTACCATCCCGAATAATATTTCCCTGGGAACAGAAGCAGCAGCCTTACACCGCGTCCCTGACCACGAGTCAATCTAGCTCAGTTCTACACTATGACTGACAGCAGCTCTCCAGGGTTGCAGCCAAATGTGTTTCCTGACTTGGAGACGTCGGGATTTGAACCTGGAGCCTTCTGCATGCAAAGCAGGTGCTCCGTCACTGAACGTCGGCCTCATTTAGTATTGACACTTGTTAAAATAAACCCGATTTAGATTGGCCTTCCTCAGCCTGGCGCCTTCCAGGTGTTTTAGACTTTCCAAGGCTGCGCTGACTGGGGCTGGTGGGAGTTGTACAGTGGTACCTCAGGTTACAGACGCTTCAGGTTATATACGCTTCAGGTTACACACTCCACTAAGCCAGAAATAGTGCTTCAGGTTAAGAACTTTGCTTCAGGATAAGAACAGAAATCGGGCTCCGGCGGCGCGGCAGCAGCAGGAGGCCCCATTAGCTAAAGTGGTGCTTCAGGTTAAGAACAGTTTCAGGTTAAGAACGGAGCTCCGGAATGAATTAAGTACTTAACCCGAGGTACCGCTGTAGTTCGAAACAATCTGGCGGGCACCAAATTGAGGAAGGCTGCTTTAGGACTGGACTGCCAGGCTGCAATCCTGGGCACATATTATTCAGGGTCAGCTCACCGGGTGAGACTTACTTCTGAGTGCATCGGGTTGGGCTGTAACTGATTTCAAGTGACAAGAGGTAGTTAGGATTCGCCGCTTTCCCTGCGTGAATCTGTTCAAAAAGGCTGGTTGGCAAAGGGAAATGGTGCCCTAAAGCCACTTTGGGACTGCATGTGCACGAGAAAATATGCCACTCTCATTGATGTCACTGAATGTGGTCAAGAAAACCATTTAAACCAGAACTCAATCTGTTGATTTCCCAGACACCTTCCTTGAACTTACGCTTGACTGTACAATCTGCAGCCAAGATTCCAGCACTACTCCTCGAGGCCACGCCAAGGTTCTCCAAAGAAAGGGCATGAAAGCGCAACACGGTTTTAAGAGAGGCTGGTCGTGTCCAATGTTTTTGAGATCCCTGTCCGATCCTAAAGGCATTTTGGGGGATAAGAAGCGCCGTCTAGCATGAAATACAGGGAACTTAACTTCCAAAAAAAAGATAAAGCATCGAAGAAACTTATTGCGCATTAAGCACAAACACGTTTATAAGGTTTCGTTGATGTCACAGACGAAGCGCAACTATTATAAGATACCACAACGAACCTCTTTGTTGATTTAGCCTCAGCTAGTTTATAGTGCAAGTGAATTTTCAAAGGTCTATGAGCTAACGCATATTTTGCCCTCGCTGGGACAGCAGCGAACAGAGATTTGAAGCGCAGCCTCGGATCAAACCATCATTCTCTGTTTCTCCGGCACTACAGCAAGCGGGCGCGGGGGCTTTCTTGGGAGTAAAGTTCCATCCAGCACAATGTCGCTTCCGAGGAAACAGACACAGAGGCTGATTGAACAATACCTTGGCTTTTAAATCAGAATGATCAGAAAGTCCTGGCTTCATTTCCCCACCTTTATCTATAGCCGTCCAAACCCCAAATCCTTGGATTCAATCCTAGACAAGGAATGTTATGTTCCCCATTTCCATCTGGGGCAGCGCGTCGGTTATAAGAGTTACCAAGAGCGCGGGGAGGGCAGGGTTCGCGTTCTGCCCGAATTGGTAACTCTCATAACATTTCCGAAGGGGCGACACAAGAGGAAGGCGACTCTCTTCCCCACGAAGCTGATGTCTTGAAATGAATGTCTTCACAAAAGTGTTCAGCGGCCTCAGTATCAGAGATGGCAGCCAAATACTTGTTCCCCAAGCAAGTTTTCTTGGATGAACACGTGGATTTACTGCCTACTGGCTCGCCTAGCCTAAAACTCAGAGCTGGGGTATCTGAGCTGGACTACGCTGCCCATCATTTCTCACCATTGGCCAATGTGGCATAATGGTTAGAGTGTTGGGCTAGGTCTCAGGAGACCAGGGTTCCAATCCCCACTCAGCCATGAAGTTCACTGGGTGACCTTGGGCCGGTCACCATCTCTTAGCTTAACCTACATCACAGGTTTGTTGTAAGGATGAAACGGGGAGGTTGAGAAACACGTTACACCATCTTGAGATCCTTGGAAGATCAAAATGGTATGTAAATGTAATAAATAAAATAAAATGAATAAATTACCCATGCTTGCTGGTGCTGATGGGGGGAGTTAGTGTTGCTGTCTTCACCTTCACTCTTTCCTGAAAGTAGTAACCTAATCCTGTTTCTATTTCTTCAGACGTTAGTCTCACTGTGTCCAATGGAGCTTGCTCACGGGGAAGTGTGCATAGGATTGCAACATCTGCCTAAAAATATGTTACTGAACTTAATCCACTTTCTTTCTCTATTACCCTAACTCCAATCTATTCCTCTTGAGTTTACAACAGGAAAGACATCCTGTTCAGCCCTTCCCATCCCTTTCTCTGGTGCTCAGATTCTGAGGCTAAAATCCCACAGTGGATCCTAGACATCTCTACCTAGGCATAAGCCCCACCGAAGTCAGTGGGACTTATTCACAGGCATGTGAGCCTTAACTTGGATCTTATTTGCAGATAAGTGGGCAACCCTGACCGCGTCTACGCAGAAGTAAGTCTGTTGAATTCATTGGGACTTACTCCTGAATACGCATTCATGGGGTTTGCTGTTAATAGTATAATAGATCTGTGGTGCTAAATATTTAGGTAGAGTAAATATTGGGATTTAATTAGAACTTGCATGTTAAGCCTGGGCTATAAGACAGTTTCGATGTGTATTAGAAAGGGGGTTTGAGGTGTTTAATTAGTGTTTGTGTGAGAAAGCTATATGTCAGGCTTTGAGAATGTAATCAAGATCTATGTGTAGTGGAATGTATGTGTACCTACTTCTGAGCATCAACAATTAGCATGTGAAGAGTTAATTAAGCTAGGTAAACGTCCTAAGTGTATATCAGTCTTTAATCCTGTTCAATCAAACAAGTGTTGATGAACTCAGGGGAACTCCTTTGTCAGGTGACACCTGGGGGGGATAAACTATTCGCACTTCAAAGTATCGAAAGAACTGACCATTGGGATGCAACTGAATAAAGCAGGCTTGGTGCTTAGGAACAGCAGAAGAAGGAGAGATGCGTTGGACTAGACTGCTGCACTGCGGTGGGGAACAAACCCCTCTTGAGATGACCATGCAGAGTGAAGGTGTAAAGATGCGAATAAATCATATTTCTTAACGCTAGGGCTGCATCCTCCATTCGCCAAAGGAGCACAAACCCTGAGTGAGTGCCTGGAATCCCTTGGGCTTTTGCCACCGCTCGGCAGAGAGAGGGGAAGGCACCTGACTTTTGTAACAACAATACATTGCTTACAGGTGAGTGCCAATTCATTTGACTGGAGCTTACTTCCACATAAGATGGGGTAGACCAATGACATTTTTTATTCCTGATCATTTCCATTTTCAACCTTTGCCTACAAATTACCAGTCCCAACTCTTTGGGGTGGGGAAGGCCTGGACGGTAACTGAAATAAATGAATAAGTTCACCTACCACCACCACCACCCGAAAGACAGCGAGGCGTACTTTAAATTGAACTTCGCCATGCTCGTTTCCTTGGAAATGCAACTTAACTCTTATTCCCTTGGAACTTACTCCCAAATAAACATTCTTAGGCTGGGGGCGTCAGTCCCGTCGGCCTCAGGGGTTTTAAGGCTACAGTCCTCAACACATGTCCCAGGAGGTAAGTCCCACTGGGCACAGTGGGAGCAGCCGCAGCTGTTCAGGGAGGACTGGGAAAGCCCTTCACCTCGACAGTGACTGCCCGTTCGTGCAGACAACGCAGAGCTATAGGGACCAACGGTCTGAGTGTTGGGTCCCATCTCCCTCTCCCTCTATCCCTACACAGGATTTAGCAGCACACTGGTTTAGGAACTAAGCGCAGGGCGGCTTATTGTGCCGTCGTTCTTTCCTGGGCCCCGCTCCGATCCTAAGCACCCTTTTATGGATGTCTGTTCCACTGAGATGGCTTCAAGCTTTCTTTCTCCCAAACTTCAGGGTACCCCTAATCAATGAAGCGAGGAGGAGGGCCTTCACTGAACTCTGTTTCGTCTCCAGCTTTTTAAACGGAACCAAAACTAAAATCTGGGGTGTTGGTGTGGTTGGTTGGTGGGGTCTCCGGCTACCTCAAGCGCGCCTGCTTAACTGGCTTATGGGTCAGCCAACCTGGGATCCGGGGGCCGCCGGGGTAAATAACCCCCCTCGTGCCCCCAATACCACCCACACCCCCAGAGGCTGACTGAAAGCCGACCCCCCCCCTTAAAAGCCAGCAAACTTCTTTGATCGCGAAGTGGGGCTGACAAGAAGCTAAGAGGGCGCGGGGGAAAGTTTCTCGCGAGCGAGGCAACAGAGAGACGCGCTCCATTTTCCTTGCTGTCGCTTTCCTGCTGCCTATTAATTGACGAGAGGACACGCAGGACCGAGGATGGAGGATAATAATCGTGGGGTGATGAGCATCAGAGCCGGATGATGATCAGGGGGAGAAATGACAAAAGGAGCGAGAAAAGTTGCCCGCGCGCCTTCCCTGCTGCTTGGGCAGCGCCGCGCTCCTCCGAAAACGTCCTAGGCAGCAACTTTTCCTTGCCTCGCCTTGTTTTTCCTTGGCAGGGAACAAAAAAAGTGTTTCGGACCTCAAAAACAACAACAAGAAGAAGAGCCATGCGTTTCCTTTATGATGATCATCACCAGCCACAATCATAGTAATAAGAGAAACCCTGCCTAGGCAAACGGCAGGGCATTGCATCGCCCCGATGTTTTTCCCCTAGAGGGCTTTTTGCAAAACTTTTCTTCTCTCTCTCTCCCTCTCGCAATCACAACAAACAACAACAACAACTCTGGCTCTGCTGTTCGACGCAGGGCGTGGAGAGGCGGCGGTCGCGGCAGCTTGGCTGCTGCTGCTGCTGCAGAATCTGGCCGCAAGATCTATTGGGCAGACAGATGGAATTCCCATCGCAGGCCGGCCAAAGGGCCGCGGACGGGACGCAAAGGAAATCCAGCCACAAAGCAGTTCAAGCTTTTGAAGTCCCCCGGGGTGCAAGGAAGGGAGTTGGGGGCTAGCTGGCTGCAGCTCAGCGCGAGGCGGGGGGGTGTGTGAAAAGAGCGAGGAGCGCTTAAGCCAAGCACTCAAAAGTCTCGCTGCCAGGGAAGCCCCTTTATATTTGAGAACAAGCACTGAGGGTCTTACCTGGGGGCTGTACTTTTCGGGTGCTTATTTAATTCAAACCAAAATTTCGGGTGCTTATTCAATTCAAACCAAAAGTGGAAATCGTGTCCCATTGACCTCTGGCAGGTGTCCGAGCAAAAGGCTGCGGACTTACTTACTTGAGAGCCATCATTGAAGCAGATGGGATTTCTTTCCCAATAAACAAGAGTTCCCAAGTGTCAAGGGTAGGGTTCCCCCGCCCCCCTTCCCTCAATAATTAAAAAACAAACAAACTGGTTCATCCAAGGGAAATAACAGATTTCAGACGAAGTGTTATTACTTCAGATGTTCTTACACTGTTTACTTATTTATTGCTAAGTGCCTTTGCCTTCCTAATCCTAATTTTGAATGGCCCACCTTAAGGCAACGTTAGCACTATCACTTTCCCCTGATTTCAGCGGGAGAGTTACGCACATGCTTAATTTGCTCCTAGTTGTTAAGCACCCTTTCCTGAGAGTAAGACGACTGAACCAACCAGGGCTTCCTTCTTAGTAAACAGGATTAGGAATGAGCTGTACAGTACAGTGCTTAAAGTTGGCGGGATCGTGCCCGTAGAATCTATAAAGTTTATAGATTTATGGTAAGAAGATCCCGTCACCCTTCTTTATTTCTTTTTCTTTTTGCAGAAAGGAGAATATTGTTTCATTTATAAGTAGGGCATCAATCTTTCGACAGCTTATTCATCAGTGATTTGGCATCATGTTTGGTGAAGCAGTTTGAGGCGAGGGAGAGGAACGAAATTATTCCGGTATGTCATGTATCTGGTGTGGAATTGCAATCCACAGCCCACTGAGTGGATATAAGCCCACTGAGGCACGTTCCAGCCAAAGTCAAGCGCATTTAAAGCTGCGATCCTAAGAATTTCCACTAGAGAGGGAGACCAATAGAATTTGATGGGACTTACTTCTGAGTAAACATACAGATGCATAGCGATGCATAAATGATGTACGTTGACTGGGTTGGGGGGGATGGGGTTCCTGCTTAATCCTATATAACTGCAGAACTTCCGATCCTAAAGAAACGTATTTGAAAGTCGCTGTTTTAATTATCTGACAATATTTATATGCTGCTTAATAGACAAAAACCTCTAAGCGGTTTACACCTACAAATCCCATCTAATGCAATTGGGCTTGCACCCAGGTAAGCGCGCTGTATGATAGGGATTGTTCTTACCCTGATACTAAGGCTTCTTTGCTGTTTTTCACGCACTTACACGAGAGCAAGCCCCACTGAACTCAACAGGCCTTACCTCTGAGAAAACATGCATAGGATCATAGGAGCCAACTTCTAGGGGCGGCGGGAGCTTCGGCCCCCACAATAAAATATTTGCGGGGGCCGGGCCCCCACAAAATTAATGCACATTCCCATTCAAATGGTGCGTGTGCACTACCTCATGTGACTGTTTATGCGGGGCTGACCTGGGCCCTCACAAAATTTTATTCAAGTTGGCACCCCAGCATAGGATGGCGCGCAGTGAATCTTTTCAGTACATAAAAGGGTAGGAAGAATGTGCGTTTTCTTCCACATACGGGTGGAGAGTGTTTGAGCCTTAGCCATGCGACAAATAACATCACAAGTTTACAGTTCTGTTCCTGGTCCTTTCCTGCAGCCCCGATCCTATGCACGTTTTAGTGGGAAGGAAACCTCTCTGATTTCGTCCAAAGAAATGCGCTTAGGATGGCCACCCTCGACATTGCGTGTTTCCTCCAAACACACTCACACGTTCTTCTGCGCGGGGCGGGGGGGAGGTCTGCCTTCCTTCTTGAAAGCAGTTGATGAAACGCTTCTAATTGCTCCAGCCCGCCATCCATTCAGGAGAACAAAAGTTAACATCATTTGACTTAATTAAGTTTTGTTCGTCGCTCTTTTTAAAAGGCCAGGTCTGTCATGGTTGTACAGACAGCAAGCTGCTGGCGTCAATTCCCCAGAGCAGCATCTGATACCGTTCAAAGTAGGTTACCCACCTGTTGGCGGGCTGCGCCTCGTTTATGGGGCGACGGCTTTTTAGCTCTCGACAATTTAACGCTTTGAGAAAGCCGCAGTTCGTCTCGGGTTTCCTAGATCCGCTGGCAAAGTGAGATCCTGCTGTCTAGAGGGCTTTGAAGGAATCTCAGTCGGATTGCCCAAAGTTCAGCGGAGGTCAGGGGAAAATCAGGGACCGCGGGGTATTGTTGCCACCTTTGGGGGCTGTCGCGGCTCTTGTGCCTTTGGCACCTGCGGTGGCAAAGAAAAACGTCTGCAGGTGAAGGTTTTCCGCCTTGCAAGATGCGAGGGGCGGAGGGCGGGTTGGAGAGGGTGGGTTGCTTATTTCCGTGAAGCTGTTAAAGGCACAGGTGCCCTGATCTTTTAAAAGTTGGCAACCCAGTGTGCATTTGACTTTTTCTAGCAAGTGGTCACAGAAGCAGCCCCAGTATGCAGAAACAGGAGTGCAAGAAATATGTCTTTCAGCACGAGGTAAAATAAAAGTCTCTTCTAAAACAAAGAAAAATATGAGATCCCGAAATATCCCGCGTGCGTGTATTCTAAACCTGTGCCTTTTATCCAGCAGTGGAAGATTCACAACGCAGCTAAACTGAGATGCCAAAATGTAGGCCACATTCATAAGGGTATTATTGCTTGGAGAGGGGAAGGCCGAAGTTCAGTGGTAGGGCACCTGCAATGCATGCAGAAGGTCCCAGATACAATCCCTGGTATCCCCAGGTAGGAAGGACTCCCCTGAGAGTAGACACTGCTGAACGAAGGTGGGCCAATGGTCTGATTCGGTCTCAGACAGCTTCGTACGTTCCTAAATGCTGGATAGCTCACTTGGTTAGAGCGTGGTGCTGATCACACCAAGGTGGCAGGTTCGATCCCCGTATGGGACAGCTGCATATTCCTACATTGCAGGGGGTTGGACTAGATGATCCTCAGGGTCCCTCCCAACGCTACAGTTCCACGAAGAGGGTGACTATCCTGTTGGCCTCATTAAAAAACTTAAGGCATGATCTGGCCAGAGTTAAACAACCCTGAATGCAATTATCTAGGAGAGAGCCCCACGGAACACATACACTATCCACACTGACTCAGAAGTAATCCAGAGACGGGAAAACTATGGGATGTGCGCCCATGCAACTGATCCTTAACCAAATGGTGATGGGTTCGACTGGTGGGCTGCAGTCGAATGCGCACTCCATAGGATGCGAGTCCTATTGAAAGCACTGGGACTTATTTCCTAGGAACCAGGCATAGGATTGCGCTAATTGCCTTTAAAATAAAGGGATGTCCGTCCGTCTAGACCCACCGTGCGCAACGAGCTTTCAACGTCTGATCATAATAAGTTAACAAACCTTGAATTGGAAGAATAGATGAATGGAACTTCCCCCAAATCGAATTTCCGCCGGTTTGTGGGGGGGGCGATGGGGCAGAGTGCGATAGGGGTGCCTCTGTGAGCCACGAGAACCAGTCTCCAGCTTGTGGGGTTTGAAAAGACTGAGACGGTTTTGAAGCGAAGCCATCCATCATCTTCACTAAAGTTTCCCGATTAAAAAGTTGAGCTTCGGAGGGGACTTCAAAGGCTAAAGTCCTCCTGCATAGACTACCAAAGAGATTTCTCTGACTTGTTGCAGGAGGGGGGCGAAGATAGGGGGCTTGACAGGGGTCGAAACTTGTTTGTTCTGGTGTCTATATCTGTCACTATCTGAAGTACAATCCAGCCAAGACGCAACAACAGCCCTTGGAACTTTTCCCCCCCTTCTTCAAAAGCTTCAGATTTAAGAAGTAGATGTGGGGGCGGGAGGGAGAGATTATCAATCAAATTAAGCAGTTCAGAGGGGGGAAATAGCCTATTTATTTAAAGTTATTCTGACAATCCCGTTGCCAGTTTCAACAATCTTAGTACAGATGAGCATTTTGCCAAGAAATTTCCCACAAGGATTGAGGTTTTGGCACATGACTCTTCAGTATATTAGTTCAAATTATGTCCCACTGGTGTTCTCTCTTTTTTCCATTTTAGTCCCGAAGGTGTTCTAAGAGCCAGATGTTAAAAGGGTGGTTGTTTCTTTCAGTAACACTCCGCTATAAACTCTTTAACATTGTAGTTCTAGGCACACTTACTTGGGAGAAACTGCTTTCACATACGCAGGATTTCCTTCCAAGTATTGCGTAGTTAAAAATCCTACTGATTTCAGGGGAAGAGTTAAGCAAATGCCTAGTTCTCACTCCCCACTGATATCAAAGGGACTTAGTGCAATCCTAAAATGTCTACTCAGAAGTAAGTAAGTTCAATGGAAATTACTCCCAGGATATAGGATTGCAGAAAATGACTTAACCTGGACTGAACCGTGTCCCTTCTCATTCACTAGGGCTGCAGTACTGTATTTAATTATTTGTATTTATATATATATATACATATACACACACACACACACACATATACCCTTCCTCTTCACCTGACGGGACTCAAGGCGCCTTACAGATAAAAATAAGAACCTCTAAAAACATAGGGAGGAGAGGAGATAATTAAAAACTGATTAAACATTTATCAAATTAAAACTTGATACAGATATAAAATCTATTAAAATCACACCAATAATTAGTCAGTTCCCAAAAGCCTGTTGGAACAAGATAGCCTTCACTTGCCGGCCAAAGGATAGCAATGAGGGAGCCGGTCTAGCTTCTCTAGGGAAGGAGTTCCAAAGTATAGGAGCAGCCACCAAGAAGGCCCTCTCCTGCAAGTGGGGCCCAGAGAAGGGCCTCCCCCAAGATCTCCAAACCTAGGCAGTTTCAGATGGCTTGGACCTAAGCGGCTGTCGGGCTTTAAAGGTCATAACTAGGACTCTGAATTGTGCCCAGAAATAGACCGGTAGTCAAAGGAGTTGTTGCAACAGGGGAGCTGCATGCTCCCTATAGCTGGCCCGGGTCAGCAATCTAGCTGCAGCTCCTTGAGCCAGCTGAAGTTTCTGAGCAGTTTTCAAAGGCAGCCCCACGTAGAGCGCGTTACACTAATCCAAGCCGGTTGTAACTAAGGCGTGGAAGAGAAGTCCCCCAGCACCACCTTCGGGTTGGCCCCTCTAGGAAAGAACGGCGGAGCCACTATAAGACAGTGCCCCCCAAATCCCTGTAGTCCCTTACCTGGGAGTAAGTCGCATCTGAACTCGATAGACTTACATCTGAGTAAACATGTATAAAATTGCTCTGTAGCTGATGTGGTTAGATGTACTGTTTCCTACCTTCTTCCTGTAACTTCGTACTTAGGATCACTTTCCACCCATCCCATTCTTACAAAAGATGCTTTACCACAGGACTGGGATGAAGTGAAACAAGCGCAAAGAACTAAATAAATGTTAATAGCGAGCCGCTTCTCTTATAAACGGAATCTTGATTTCAGCAAGGGGAAAAAAACACCTTGGATTTTCAATTTACAGATAGCACTATAAAGATTGCCTAATTGTATCTGACCCCACCTTTCCACTTACCAGATAAGAAATTAATGCCCATAAGATAAATACAATTGTTCCTTCGCAAACTCGTTGTGAAACAAGTGTTCGATCATCTTTCTCGATGATATTGGGACTGTTTAGACCTGTTCAGATACTTAGTGTCTTCCTCCCATCCACGCTAATGGAAGATTTGAGGGCAGAAGGACTAAGCGTATTTTCTCCCCAGTTAATTCCGTGGAGTTTATCCTCTGGGAAGTGTTCCTAGGACTGCAGTTTTAACCATCGAAGGAAGGGGGTTGGGGGGGATGGGGATGGAGAGGAAAAGGTTTAACGCAGCACTTTCTGATCACTTGTAAAGCAAAGAATGTAGATCCCAACCCGTTCTGCAAAATCGTCTTGTGTGATTCATCAGCACAAGCAATTTGCGCTCTTTCCCCCCTAGAACTGCCTAGCAAAGCCTTTTGAATGCTGAAAAGTTTTTAAGCTTGCACGTACTTAATTGAGTGTTTCCGGTCTGAGTGAATTCCAGCCACTTAGTTTTCAGAAAGACAATTAAAAAAAATAAAGAGGGGGGCAGCATTCTTTGTCCAACCACAAGTACCAAAAGGAGAACATTCTGGATTTAGAACAGAGTCTTTAGTACCGTTTTTTCTGGTTACATTTATTTGAAAAACGTGGCCTGCCCTTATGCAAAACTTTGGATTTGAGTGCATTAACATCTAAAGCACTTCAAGCTTCTTTATTGTTGATCTGGTGTATCTTAATGTGTGATTTCTGGAGTGATCTCCCTTCGATTCTAAAACTGCAGCTGCTGAGCGCTCAGTCGCTCGCGAGCAAGTCCTGTCGGAAGCTGACTTCTGAGTAAACCCCGACGGATTCTTGCCGAAGGAAATGCAGCTTATGGTTCGAAGTTGTCTTCCTGTTACCTGGATCTCAACAGCACCGAAACAGATGAAAAGGAGACGGGGCGGGGAAGTGTGAATCTTCGTTTGCTGGCTACCCTACTCCCCCAGCGTTGCAAATAAGCCATCAAATCTCCGGCTGAAGTTTTTGCTGGTGGGGAGGGCGACCGCTCCAACTTGTGCCACCTCTTGTAACTTTAAAACGCGGGAGGGGAGAACTTTTCACAAAGACAAGTGCTGGGGGGGCGGGAAGAGGCTGGGATGTGTGGAAGAAAGGGAGGAGAAAGCCACAGAAAGAAAGGGAGGGAAAGCACCTCTGTTTAACAAGATAATTCTTGCTTGCAGTTTTATTTCTCCTTTCGACTTCCTATTCTTTTGTGGCGTGACACGGCGCTTTTTCTTTCCCCATCGGGGACCCTTTTCTCTGCTCCGGCTCCCCCTATTCTGAACTGTTTTACAGGCTGGCTTTGTTACTTGTCGGGGCGGGAGGGGAAGAGGAGGGAGAGAAGAAACAGCGGAGAAAGTCCCGCTTCCCCAAAGCAGCCCCACCAGTCTCAGGGGGCTGTGAGGTTGCCTACGCATGCAGAACATCCCAAGCTGTTTTTGTGCATCGGGCTGGCTAGGGGGCAGCGGGGCGCTTGCACCCAATCTTCCCTCGGACAATAGGAGGCTGGACAGCTGCACAGCCGCCACAAAAGCTCCCCTCTTCTGCCCGCTCTGTTTACTTAGTGTTGCTTGTGACCTCTGGGCTGCACTTGTTGCTAATACAGATGCTTATCAAGCCCGTTTAATTGGCTTTCTTCCTAACGCGAAGGCCCGGCGCTCTTTTTCTTTTTTTGCTCTCCCCCCTCCCCCCCTGCCAGTGTTTCCAAACAATTTAATTGACTCTTCGTAATATTCATGTGCTTTCTCTCTTCCATTTCTTTGTTGTTCACCAAAAGAAGAAGAAAAAAGTGAGAGATTGGAAATAGCTGGGTTTTAAAAAAACCACAACTAAATATGTGGTTTCCCCAAATCAGGAAAGTGAGAGGATAAGAAAAGGAGATTCCAGGTGTATTTATAAGTGCAGATCTCCACGGGAAGAAGTGGTGTTTGAGAGAGAGAGAGATATCCAAAAAGGACTCTCAAGTGAGTTTGAGTAGAATGGGAGAAATATCTCCAGAGATCTATTATGTGGAGATCTGGAATAGACCTCTCTTCCTCTCCCTGCCCCACCCCCCGTTTATTCTGCTAAATAAGCTGAAAATAACACATCCAATAATTTTTTCTTGAAAATCTATGGAACTTATATGGGAAGACCCACAGGCTCCCACAAAGCTGTGCATGTTTCTTTGTGAAATTAGGGGACAGTGACTATGAATAACGACATGAATCAACAGTAACACACAAAGCCTTTGACTTCACAGTCCAGAAAATATGAAATGTAGATGGATACAAGGTTGTTCCTATTCTGATGTTTCCTTATCCTACTTAACAATAAAATGTTGTTGAAATAAAATTTCAAAAGAAATGTTAGTTGTTTAACAGCCCAATCATATACATGTCTACTGAGAAGTAAGTCCCCTAACTCACCAGGTAAGTGACTGCAAGACTCAGTCTTACATAATACACACATATATATCATGAATTTATACAATGTGTGTGTTGCATATGTGTATGCAATAAGATAAATACAAATAAAACTATTGTAATGTAGCCAGGAGAACCCCAGTTCAAATCTCACCTATGTCCTGAAAAAGGTTGCCTTAGGCCAGAGGTTTTCAACCTTTTTGAGTTGCTCCCTTGACCAACTACATTCTTTTTGTGGCACCCCTGTGGGGCTCAGGAGCCCAGCTATGTTATCCCTTGCCTGCAGAACTGGCAGCCTCTCACCCTTTTCCCAACACCCTCCCTTGTGGAGTGTTGCCTCAGCCTCCTCTCCTCTCCCCTCTCATTAGGAGTCCTCCAGGCAGCTGCTCCTGCTGCCTTCCCTGGTCTCTGAGCTGTCCCCACTCTGCCCCAAAGAGAGGTGCCTCACAGGGGCCTGGGAAGAGGATGCCCCCAGCCTTAATGGCGCAAAGGAGGCTGGCCAAAGGTGAATGTGAGGCCAGCAGCACCTTACCTTGAGGGGCAGCAGGGGCAGCAGTGGGTGCTGCCAGGCCTGCATGGTGGAAAGGCTTCCCTTCAGCACCAGGCATTCAGCTTCCAGGCAGGCCTTGTACACAGCAAGCACAAGAAAGGCCAACACTGTGCCTACCTGCCTGCCTGCCTGCCTGCCTGCCTGTCCCTTCCCAACAGCAAGGACTGGCTGGCTGGGCTCCCTCACCCAGTTGCTTTCTTACTTCGAGGCCACCTCAGCTTCTGGCAACCCACATCCCCTGGCCAGCATCAGAGGCACCATTCCCCCTGTGGAATTTATAGCCAGGGCTGCTGCAACAAACAGCTGTGCAAGCCTTTGGGAAGCAGAGGAAGGGAAGGAAAGAGGGACAGAGGCCAGTGTTGTCCACGGCACCCTTGACCACCATTCAAGGCACCCCATGGTGCCACGGTACACTGGTTGAAAACCACTGCCTTAGGCAAATCACTCTCCCTTAGCTTCAGCATCTTCTCATCTGCAGTAAGATGGTAATGTGTGACTTTTGTCAACTCTACAATGTAAAGAGGCATGGCTTTGGACACTTTGCTAAGTGCTATATAAATGTTCAGTTTCAATACATAATCTATCTAGGACACAACACATTGTCATTTTAACACTTAGTATAGAGCATTGTCCTATACAAAACAGGGCTTTGGGTACAAATAATGGTTCTTTAAAAAGCACAGGAATCCATCCTGGTCCAACAGAAAACTTTCAAAAATCTGCAGCCAAGCAATACCTGGATTACGACTGACCAAAGTGTCACAAATCAGTGAGCAATAACTCAAAAGCCTATTCACTGTTTTTGGATATTTTGTTGACCTTAAAAACAGTATTGTTCAACTATAAATATGGGGAAACTATATCTCTGTCTATGCTGCTGGATTGTACAATATGGTAAAATACACACCTATATGCACATTTGGGCATACATATATTATCAATGTGGTCCTGAACCAGTCACAAAAGGACTGCTGGAGGTGCATGCTACTTTCCTATCTGGCATGGAACCAAGCAGTACTGCTTTCCTGTTGAGATTGTAATCTCTTCACAGCAGATCTGGCTCTTTAGGAAAGCCCTGGTGTGAAAAGGTAAATCCAGCCCTCTGGCATCATCAGCTGAGATTCAAGACTACCTAGTGTAGGACAAGGAGTCATTCAGGAGACCTTATCTAGAAGATATGTAATACTGCCTCCCAGGAGACTAGCTCAAAATTACTTCACACCACCAAAAGAAAAAGAAAAAAGGATGGGGAGGTGCAAGTATCAGGGTAAAAGTTTCCTCTATCTATCATCTTCAGCTAAATGATACTGTTCTTTGGACCTCCAAAATTCCTGGTAGAGAGAGCACAGGCCTACTTGGAGGAGGTTTTCTGCCCTCTGCTATGTATCTTTAGAATTAACAATACAACAGAGAGAAAAGTATTGCCTTCTTTTCTGCTGGTTAAGTTATGGGAGAGGAAAGAATGCTTGGACTCACTGACCAATGAAAACCAACAATTTAGTGCTACCAAGTTTCCAAGTTTTATTACGGCAAAAGCCAGTGACATTAAACACCGCAAGATCAAACAAAAAGAAATCAACAACATCAGAAAAGAAAAAGAAAAAAGGATTACACAAGGGAACTTCGCAGTGTGCCATTCAACAGAGGAGATTTACGCTTCCTGATTACTAAAGTGCAAAATTTGGCCACCTCATATGATATTGAGCTTGAGGAATCTTCCAGAAGGTATTTTCGTAGAATTTCGGGGGAGGATTATTTAGTGCTACCAAATTGTGGATAGGATTAGAAGGCAAGGTACTCATCCTTTACTGCTTGCATTAAGGTCAAGAAGACAAGATCACGCTGCTGGGATGCACTGCCATACTAATATTTGAAATAGAAGCTCAGCAAAATAGTGGCATGGATGGGAATGATGACATCACCACCCTATTACACATAATACAAGCTCTCGTTCCCCGATTTAGAGTAGTTGCAAAACTCACTCATCTGTGGCTGGGAATGGAGGTTTAGCAAGTTATTCTTACTTTGGATAACAGACAGGTAACTGGAACATTATACACTGCTGGTAACATAGGCTCAGCAAAGTGCATGAAGTGACGTGAAAGGATGGCTGTTGTTAAATTTATGACCCATCCTTCATCCATGGTGGGTTACAACAATTTAAAATTCAGTATTAAGAACAGTTAAAACAGGGGCAAAAGAGAGACTCAACTCTAGTAGAGGCATTGTCCTGATGCTCAGACCTTGGCCAGACTCACATGACTGCCACTCTAAAGCTTTGAATGCAAGCTCAGCAGGACAGTGTTTGCAGGAAAGGTCTATACCCTGAGATTCTAAGGTTGTATATGAGTGCTTACCCTTGTTGACCTCTGTAGAATTTATTTCAGAGTAAATGTCCACATGATTACACTTCACATATGTTTACTTGGATGCAAGTCTCACTGAGTTCAGGGGAATGTAATCTCCTGTCACTATGCTTAGATTTGTCGCCTTCATACTTGGAAAGCCATTTCACATTCAGAGCAGTAGAATCCATTTCCCACCAGGTGTTGTTGTTAATTTTCACGGTAGCCAAGTTTGCTAATGACATCAAATTGTTAGGTTGGTAAGAATAGAAAAGGAACTGCAGAAGGATCTCTCTAAAGTGGGTGACTAGGCATTAAAATGGCAAATGAGATTGAAAGTTAGCAAGCAGACTCATTGGGACAAAAATCCAAAGTTCAGATATACACTTATGGGGTCTGAACCAGTGACTGACCAGCAAAGGGATCTTGGGGTTGTATAGCATGGCTTTGTGAAAATGTTGACTGTGTGTGTTGTGGCTGTGGAAGAAGGTGAATGTTAGGACACTGGCGGAGGAAGAGGAGTGCAGGAGGAGTGCACTGCCCCCGGCAGCGTGATCCCCAGGGTGCCATCATGGCTGCCCCCCCACTGGCGCTGGGCGCCCCGCTGTGTTAGGATTAGGGTTAGGATTAGGGTTACAGTTCCTTAAGAAAGGGACTGAAAATAAATCAGTATCATAAAGAAGTTATACAAATCTATGATGTGACTGCGCTTAGAATAATGTGTTCAGTACTGGTCAAAAATAATATTGCAGACAATAGTAAAGGCTCAGAAAGGGGCAACTGAAATTATATTAGAGATGGAACAATCCTCTTTTGTGAAAAATTTATAACGATTGATGCCTTTTGGTTAAGAAAAGCATCAGGTAAGGAGGCAGGGACATGGTGGGGTGTATACAATCATACATTATGTGAAGATTATTCTCCTTCTTTCATAATACTAGAATTCAGGGTCATCCAATGAAGCTGAATGTTGGAAGATTCATGACAGACAAAGGGAAGTACTTTACACAGTGCACAGTTAAACTATGGAATTTGCTCCCACACGACATGGCAATGGCCACCAACTTGGATGGCTTAAAAAGAGCTTTAGATAAATTTGCCAAGCTTTATCTGGTTACTAACCATGATGGCTGCGTACTGCCTTCAGTATCAGAGGTGGTATGCCTCTGAATACAAGTTGCTGCGGAGCACAAGCAGGGGGAGTGCTATTGAAGTCATGACTTGCTTCTGGCCTTCCTATAGTATCTGGTTGGGTACTGTGAGAACAGGAGGGTGGACTAGAAGGGCCTTTGGTCTGATCTAGCAGCAGTATGTTTTTATGTCCATCATTACCAGCACCATTATAACTTTTGCTTACACGCATTTCCTCCACTAACCCGCATTCAACTCAAGCACAACCACGTATACGCATAGCGCCAGGAAATAATAAAATGAATTGATTTAAACAGGAAAAGGGTGTGAAAAGGGCAAAAGGCCCAAAAAGAGACTTGGAAAACTGCAAAAATGGGGAGAAAAGAATGGGGAAAGGTAGCAATCCTATCAGCCTTTGCACCAACCTGTGAAGAGCTGGAGTTTGAGAAAGGAGGTTTGGGAGGTGGCAATTGTGGTGGAGTTTAGTGGAGTTTTTCTTGGCAAGGATTTGGTTTTTAAAAAAAAGATTTTTGGAAGGAGATTTTCGAGGAGTTTTTTGAGATGGCACCAGAGGTTTAGAGGATGTTTACAGGCTTTTTTGATGGTGTTCCCCACGATATGCCATTTCACGTATCTGTGCGGTGGTACCCAGGGACGTAACCCCTGCGTACGTGAGAGGAGACAGCTGCATTTGTTTTATTTCTCAAAATCAGTTCTAGGTTGTTGTTGTTTTTAAAAAATGCAGCCTAACAGAGAAAGTTGATGGTTGCTTATCTTTGCAAAAACCCTGAATTCGGGTTCCAGGGAAACCCAATTCCCTCAGGGGACTTGCTTGCTTGCATGGTGTGGCTTTCCCCCCGCTTTGGGAGTGCTCTTCCCGTTGACCATGTATTATGGCCTGGTGTTGGGACAGCGCCTCCTCTCAAGGAGAAAGCTTAGCTGGGTCTGCCTACGCGGAGGGGAGGGGAGTCGACAAACACTTTGTAGTCGGCCTCGTCCATCTTTAATTCAGAGACGTATCTCTAACTCCTGGGAGCGCCGCCTTTGATCTCTTTCGATTCCACCCCCCTTTTTTTCCTTTAAAAAAAACATCGGATCCGTGTTACGGCCTAAAATTCCTCGCTTTTCCATAGAAACATCTCCATTCCTCGGGGATATTGATGTTTTCTTCTTCCTAGGGGTTATGATATGGTAAATCAAATTCAGAAAAGCCGGGACAATGGCCAGCATTCATCGGGGCTGCGGCGGAGGGGCGGCGAGCCTCGCTCCCGTCGCCCAATGAATCAAAATATTGTTCCGCCGCCGGCTCTTGAAGGCCTTTCAGCGCCTCCAACTTTGCGCCCGGAGGCAGCAGGTTGCGCGTTGCCACGGCGACCCTACTGTAGGCCGCCAAGAATAAGGCCCGGGGAAAGGGAGGCTCCCTCTCGGCCCGGCCGCCACTTCCGATGGGGCAGCCACTCGCCTCGGGGACCTCGCCTTGTCAGCGCAACAATGGGCAGCTCCTCCGCCGGCTCAGGGCTTCCCTCCTCCCCGCTCCCTTTCTCGCCTTCCCTTGCCTTTGATCTATTTAAACAGAAAGAAAAGAAAGAAAGAACAAAGTCGGCGGGGAGGGAGTTTGCTGGGGGGGGAGGGGAGGGGAGAGAATATATTTATTTATTTTGCAGATGCACAGCGATTTTGCTTCAAGGAGAAGAAGAGCGGGGTTGCCCTTCTGCTTTCTGTTCCTGCCCCATAGAATGGCCGGCTTTTTCTTTCCCACTTTATTCTTTTTCTTTTTTTTTACACTTCCCCTTCAGCAGTCTCTAGGGAAAAGATGGTACATAGCACACACACACCCAGCCTCCCCCACCAGTGCTCCTCTATAAAGAGGGGGAGACACAGGAAGTTCGGGTTCTCCGCCAGGGGGCACTGAAGTGAAACAGTCTAATAGCCCTTCCGGGTCAAAGGCCACAGTGTGTGTTAATTCCATATTATTAGTTATTGCTATCATCATGCTACACTGAAAGCCGTTAGGAATGTGCACACGCAACAGCAGCGTGGCTGCATCTCCTTTGCAAATCATGCCATCTCTGAATCTAGATATTTCTGCACAGCATTACAGAATTGCTCGACAAAAATGTTTGCTCTGCCTTAACTCATTTTATTAGAGGTGAAGAAGAACGAGAGTCGGTATCTGCTCTCTGAAGCATCCTTGCCTGATATTTATGGATAGTTTATTAGTACACCCAATATTATTTATTATTAATCGTGTCGTTTATTAATCATTTATAAAGCCCTTGCGTACAATATTTTTTTTAACAGACAATATTCAATAAAGATGAAAAAGACATTTAAATGTCACAGGACTGTGTTTCTTCTTATTGGAAGAAGAGGAAGTTTTTTTTTCTTTTTAAATCACTTGTCCCTTGGCATTTCTTTTTCTCAGACAACTTTACTGACACAAAGTTGACATAAATTCAACAAGCATGAAATGCCTATTTAAAATGGAAAATTATTAATACTACCTACACTATTATTTAATTAATTGTGCTATTTCTAGTAATGCAGCCAGTCTTTTCTAATGATTATTATTTCCTGGCTCTTTTTAATGTGTGGTGCAGATGTACTACTCTTGTCTAATCCTGCCTGAACTGATTGATCTATGCAAACTGCATGAGTAACCATGAACAGAAGCTTTAGGAATACTGAGCTTGCTTTGAAGCCATGCTTTAACACCCCCCTCCCACCCCCGACTTTCTCCAGGATTATATGAGCGCTTAAAATATGCAACCTGGGCCTATTGTTTGTTTATTAATTTATTAGCATTTGACACGGTGTCAGTAGGAAAAGTTGGAGTGCCGGTGGGATTTTTGTTTTGCTTTGTTTTTTAATGTTGCTCTGGAGGGGAGGGATTTGACATCTCTTTCTTCCTCTGAAAAGAGACAAGAGATGGTGCCACAGAATGGGAAAATGTGAGTGGAGAGTGGGCTTGAAACTGAAGATTAGGCCTTTTCCCATTTTTGCCACATCGCTAGGGCAGCTTTGTACCTTCATTTGTCCCGCTTTACTTACTTACCAACTTACTTATTTTTGTATGAATGCTGTTTTGCACCCTGTATGTCTGAATCAGAGATTCCCAAGCAATTACAGTGGTACCTCAGGTTAAGTAATTAATTCGTTCCGGAGGTCTGTTCTTAACCTGAAACTGTTCTTAACCTGAAGCACCACTTTAGCTAATGGGGCCTCCCGCTGCTGCCGCGCCGCCGGAGCAAAATTTCTGTTCTCATCCTGAAGCAAAGTTCTTAACCTGAAGCACTATTTCTGGGTTAGCGGAGTCTGTAACCTGAAGCGTATGTAACCGGAAGCGTATGTAACCCGAGGTACCACTGTACCAACAATTATGTGTTACCCCCAAAACAGTCATTTCTTTTCAACAACCTTTTTTGTCTTTAAGCAGGAATCTGCAAAGACATACTTTAAATAAGCATCACCACATAACTGTGTACACACCATACATTTAAAGTGCATGCGCACACAAACAAACAAACACAAAATCCTAGGAATTGTCGTTTACCCCTACCAGAGTGACACTTTCTAGCACCCTTCAAAAATGACTGTTCTCAGCATTCATCAGAGGGGTGTTTTAAATGTATGGTGTGTACAGATTCTCCTGCTGTGAATGCATTCTCAAAACTCTCAGAACAAGCTGTAATGGAATAGGGCCTTTAACTCCCTTCCATCCATGACTGCCAGTCTGGGTAGGCCAGTTGGGCCAGAGGCTTTCAGGTAGCCTGTCACCACTACCCTCTTAAGATCTGATGTAAAAACCCTGGATAGGAGTGCTTTCCGGGGATCCAAGGCAGATATTTATGAGGAGAAGCCAATGAGATCTGGGTAGCTTATCTGTCTCTCCTTGAGTCCAAGGTAGTTTGCATTTCTCTGTCAAACTCCACTTATGTGCACATGGTATGGACCAAGCTGAGTGGAAGATTCCCTTTGAGAATGGCCTCCATTCAGGGTCCCTAAACATCATTTGCCATGCATTAGCTGTCATTCTGTGCATCATACAGAGTATAGCTACATCAGAACCATTCATTCTTGGTTACAGATGGCACTATCATGGATTCTCTCCACACAGTGCAGAGGATACATGTAGTAATTCTTTACATCCTCTGCCTGGACTGGAATGGCACATCCTTTGTCTGGCCATAGCTATCTATGTAATGTCCCCATTGGATTTCTGTAAGGTGTTATATGTGGGGCTTCCTTTGAAGACTGTTTGGACAGCACAGCTGCCAAGTATTTTGACTGGCACAGTCAATTTGGATCACATTTACCCAGTTTTAAAAGAGCTGCACTGTCTGCCTGTCCGCTTCTGAGCTCAGTTCAAAGGAATAGCATTAACTTTTAAAGGCCTAAATGGCTTGAGACTATGGTACCTGAAGCAGTACCTTCTCCCGTTCCATCCTGCCTGCATTCTCAGATTGTCAGCCAAGGCCCTTCCCTCCACCCCCCTCTCCCACTGCCCTTGTTAGATGTGGAATAGGAGGACCTTTGCACATATGGCACCCACTCTATAGAATATCTTCCTCAGGATGGCTTTGCTTTTATTTTAAGTGCCAGACAAAGCTTTTTCTTCTATTTCACAGGCTTTAAAATTATACACATTTTAAAATCTTGTGGGTTGCTTTGTGTTTTCTGCTAGCTCGGTATATTTCTAGTTATTACTATGTGATTTCACTGCTTTTGGTATTTCAATTGCATATAATGTTTTAATTCTGGTGAAGAGTTTTTTTTAAGTAACTCATTTTTAAGTAACTCATTTTATCTGGAGATTTTAGATGTACTTTCCTGATCCCAAAGTTATTAGTTGAGAAATGGGGGGGGGGGACCATGCAAACAAAAATCTGTTTCGGATTGAGAAGCTGGTTTATTTAAGATGAATAAGATGAATGATTTCAGGAACTCCGCTGATATCCGCTATGGACTGAGAAAAGCCCAGGATGATGGAGAGCAGGAGTAGCCCCACGCTCCTCCCCTATGTGAGATCTGCTGCCAACATAGGGCAGAGACACGCAAGAAAATGGGGCAGGGGAGAGAGAGAAAGAGAGGCGCAAATGAGAGAGGGAGGGGTAGATTTTATGTTCTGTGCTGGGTTGTGTCAGCTCATGTGACTGAGCTAACACACTTAGGATCCAGCACAAATTTCCCCCTCTATTGTTCTACCACAATCATGCCCCTTTTTGGGGACTCACACTGGCCTTGGCTCGGGTGGCTGATCCAGAAAGTGCAAGTTACACTGGCTGTTTGGCTGAGCTGGAGTTGGGAATTTAATTCTGGCTTATTATTATTATTATTATTATTATTATTATTATTATTATTATTTACTTATACCCCGCCCATCTGGCTAGGTCTCCCCAGCCACTTCCAACAGGAGATTAAAAATACATTATTATTATTATTATTGTTGTTGTTGTTGTTGTTGTTGTTGTTGTTGTTGTTGTTGTTGTTGTTTCCACCATATTGCAATATTGCAGAGTAACACAGTATTGTTACCCAAGTTGCTGAAGGGGAGTAGTGTATGATAACCCTGAAGTGTAGTCCAGTATTGTTAACTGATTTTTTTAAAGCAAAAAACAAAAACTAAAATGGAGTGAGGAAGGGGCTGTGAACTGCACTGATTGTAGCAACACTAAGCCTACCTAAATGCAAATTGGCTGAGCTAGAGATCTGCTGCATCCTAAACAGCTCCTGCCAGATCTTGCCATAGGATTGCCCCACAAAGCAGGGAATGAGGAGGATTAAAAAAATATATACATATTTATTTGTATATATATTTATTTGCTCACTCTCACCCCCACCCACACTCCCTGCTTTGTGTAACATCTTGTCCAATGACAAATTCTGAAGAACCCAAAAGCTTGCTCAACCTTCGTGATGTTTCAGTTGGTCTCAATAAATGTACTGCCCAGCTGTGGATCTTGAAGCTTTTTGTCTTAGGGATCAGCAATCCTTTTGGCTTTTCACATATAGTTCTGTACATAATGTGATGTTACAGTTAGTTAATGGTAATGTCCTGCTATTGAACTTGTTAACAATCTCTATTGGTCTTGTGACCCTTGGATCAATCTTCTCCCAAAGGAGACAGCAGTTGCCAGACTTTAGCAAATACATACACACATAGTATAAATACATAAATACACACATAATGTCACAGCAATATAGGCTGAGGGAGCCTTTGTCCGCAGACAGCTTCTGGGTCATGTGGCCAGCATGACTAAGCTGCTTCTGGCGAAACCAGAGCAGTGCATGGAATCGCCATTTACCTTCCCATCAGAGCAGTACCTATTTATCTACTTGCACTTTGACATGCTTTCGAACTGCTAGTTTGGCAGGAGCTGGGACCGAACAATGGGAGCTCCCCCCCCCCCCCGTCGCAGGGATTTGAACCGCTGACCTTCTGATCAGCAAGCCCTAGGCTCTGTCCACCCGCTTCACTTAGGCGAGTGTAATTTACTCTGGCTTCCCATACATAGGGCTGCTCCCTTATTGGGCTACTTTATCTCTTTGGTTGTGTTTTCACACAACCATTAGACACTTCAGAAGTATCTACCTGATTTCTGTGGTTTTTACATATATCCTTTGACCAGGAGTACATTTTTCCTTAAAGCAGTATGATTGTCTATTAAGCCTAAAGATTTCCTCTACTGAGTTTGAGAAAGCAGTTCTTACAGTGGCTGAAAGGGCCCCCATGGGAGAACTCACCCTGGTTTACTGCCCTTTCTCACCTCTTTATTGGAAATGAAAGCTTCATCCAAGCCCATAAAAACAGTGAGGTGTGAGGATGTGGGAGAATGCCTTCATCAGTCTATATGTGTTGCTACTCATTTCCCTAGGTCCAAAGGCACAGAGTCAACTTGGCATCAGTTGTTCCAGCTTGCTGCTGCCTTCACCTGAGATTCTCTCACCATGTTTGTTGCTGGGAGAATAAAAGCCTCCTGAACTGTTTCCCAAAGGAAACGTAAAAAAGACCTCTGTGAGGAGGTGTCAAGCTGAGAGGGAAGGTGTCAGGCTTGGGTACCCACAGGAATTTTTCAGGGGGAAGTAAATACTCTAAGCGAATAACCAAACATACATAAGTGTCAGCAGAGAACAGATCTACAAGTTCTGCTAGATCAGGTGACTGAGTGGGTAGACCTGGCTTTTGAGAAACTTGCATTCCAGGAGCATCCTTCCATTGGTTCTCAATGGGTAGACCTGCAGTCCATCTATGGGTGAATGCAGCATCCAGGCAACCTCTTTCTCGCTCACTTCTGTCCCTGGCTTCCTTCACAGCTTCCAGCCTTCAAAGAATTGCACTGTCGCTACAATCATTTCAGGTTGTTTTTTAAAAAAACCAAAACAGTTAACAATACTGGACTATACTTCAGGGTTATCATACACTACTGCCCTTCAGCAACTTGGGTAACAGTACTGTGTTACTCTGCAGTATGGTGTAACCCATACTCTTACTCTTAGGACTGTTCTGCCTCCTGCGGTGTGGCATAATAATGATGGGTTTAGTCAGCATTGGCATTAGCAGAGTAATTCTTAAAGAAAAAATACAAACGCATAAGAAAACCTTACTTTTTATGAAATAAGACCTAGGTTAGAATGATCATGAGTATCTTCCTTTATCGTTACCTTTTATTTTTTACTTTGCACACTCCCCACCTCCCCATCACAGCTACACTTAACATCCTGAATACCTGAATTGTTTTCGGTTGGGCAGCAATAACTTCTCCACCAGGAAAGACCAACAGAAAGTGCTTAAAAACAAAACAAGAGTCTACATCATGAGCGTTTCATTCTAGCCTTCTCTTTGTCTCATTGGCTGAAACGGCTTTTCTAAATGCCAGTCATTGCTATGGCTTCATTCATTGTCTAAAAACACTGGAAGGTGGGAACAGGCTAGCTTCTCACAAAACAAGGGGGTGAGAATGGCACCTGCATGTTTTGATTCATTTGCCAGGTTCAACAAATGGTAGAAACGTAGGCAGCAATCTTAACCTACCCCCCAGCCCAATGGGGCTTTATGGAGCAGTGGGACCACCAGCACCACATCTGCATCCCTTCCATGGCAGCTGAGAGGGTCAGATAGATCACTGTGCGAGCCTGAAATCACACCCAGTGCCATTACATGCAGTTGAGGATTGGGGCTGCTGCTACTAGGGCATTTCTGCCCACCTGCACATTTGATGGGCAGAAGGAGGAGCTCCACGTCAGCATGTTTATCAGGCAGAAGGAAGACTGGCCAGCAGTGTAGAGGCCTGTAGTGGTTCAGACAGAGATGAGTGCTTTGTGATGTAGAGAAAAACTGTGGGGTGGGGGCTTAGGGAAATGGGACTGCAGAGAGTCCTTTGGGTATGAAAATTGGAGGGGGGAGATGCACCAGGGTACTGTGGTAACAGGGAAAGGGGAGTAAGCATGCATTATGGGGTACAGAGAGAGGTCTGTAGCGGTTCAGAGAAGTCTGTAGTAATAAAGAGGAAGCATTCAGATGGGAAAGCTGGGTTAAGAGCCAACTGGTTAAAAAGAAATCACCGAGTTATTGTTAAAACAACAACAACATTTAACCTAACAATATGACCTGTTTGTATTTGGTTGTTGCTTTTTTCAAAGCAACCGCTATATAACATATATCTATCCAACTTATTTATTTAATATAAATATACAGTAGCAGTCAGATTGATTGGAGTTCCACATCCCTGGCTATTTTATTTCCAAATGCTAACAAGAAATTTGCCATCTTTTGCTGCACCTGCATGCTGAGCTGTTGCTCTTTTGCTGATCTATCCAGTAGCTCAAGATGTTGCTGCTCTGTTGGGCCCACAAATGAAAAGTCATCCGGCATGCGTAGAGATCATGACTTCAATCTAACTCTCTTCTTATTTAAGGTCAAAGAACAGTTCCCTGAACAACTGAAACCAGCCTCACAAGAGTCTCCATGGAAGTTCCAAATATCTCTTTAGACCTTTGGTTTATTTGGTCATATTGAGGGCATAACTATGCACAAATATATACCTGCTTTTAATAAATCAATTTACCTGCCCCAGTGCTTGTAATTGAAGTTTGGTAGGGATTGCAGAGAGAATCACATGCTTAAGATCCTTAGCCCTCGCTTGCTGGACTACATAGTTCGCTGGGGAAAGGGGATGGCTATTAATCCAGTTTAAATCAGCAAGATAAATCAATTGCCCTCCCAAAACTGGTACAGTGGTACCTCGGGTTACATATGCTTCAGGTTACAGACGCTTCAGGTTACAGACTCCGCTAACCCAGAAATAATACCTTGGGTTAAGAACTTTGCTTCAGGATGAGAACAGAAATCGTGCTCCGGCGGCGTGGCAGCAGCGGGAGGCCCCATTAGCTAAAGTGGTGCTTCAGGTTAAGAACAGTTTCAGGTTAAGAACGGTCCTCCAGAACGAATTAAGTACTTAACCCGAGGTACCACTGTATAGGTAAGTTTAACTGTTTCAGCTTCCACCTGACAAGAACTTTAGTTATGGACAAGGTCACATCCATGCCATACATTTAAAAGACATGTCTCTCTCCCCACCCCACAAGACTCCTGGGGACTACAGTTTACTCCTCACAAAGCTACAGTTCCCAACACCCATAACAAACTACAGTTCCCAGGATTCTTTGGAGGAATCAATGTGTTCTAAATGTATGGTATAGATAAACCCCTAGTCCCTTCACAAAAATGCAAACCTAGGTTTTTTTAGGAGACTTTCTCCCCCAGAAACGAGAAGGACTTTTGCCTTGTGAGTTTGCTCTTAGGTTTAGTGTGGAAAGAGTTGGAAAGTCACCATGGAGAGCAAAGATGTAGGGCTTTGCCTATACATGCATGGATGGGGGAAGGGAAGCTCAGAACAGCATCCTCTTCATTTCCTAATTCTCCCCAGGCCCTCAGGTGAATTGCTTTGGAGGAAAGCTATGTGGTTTCCATGGGAACTGTGTGTACCAAAGGCTATGGATGCTTGGAGCTTTGCCAGCCAACAATTTGGGAATCTGGGAGTAGGAGGAGGTGGTGTTTTTTGTTGCCTTTTTAGCTACTACTTCACTGTAAAACCAGCTTCTCTTCCTGTATCTTTCATCCTCAATTGGTCCTAATACTGGCATCATGACTGTTGCTGTTGTTATGGAAAAGGAGAATGGTTGCCTTAACCATCCCCATCTTCTTCCTTTTGCCAAAAGAGAATCCCACAAGGGGTAGCTGTGCTGCAGCAAAGAGCCTTGTGGTACAAACAGGTTTGCTGTGGCCTAAGCAGGAGCTAAGCTAGTCTACCGCTTATGCCACAAGATATCTGATATTCTAAATAAGAACTTAAGGAACAGCTACAAAGCTGTATTAGATTGTGTCTGACCAAACGGTCCCTCTAGCTCAGTATTGCCTACGTCAACAGACAGTGCATTTCTGGGGTTGCAGGCAGGGGACACTCAGACCCCAACCTTCAGCTTCTGGGGATTAGACCTGGGACCTTCTACATGCAAAGCAGGGAGTCAAGGTTTTCAACCTGCTTTGTCTCTGTTCGCTTTCAAGCCTTTGAGCACCCTGTTTGAATTCTTTCTGTGAAGATCATAGTGTGGTGAGAATCAAGACAGTTCAGTTACCTGCACATCATCAAACACACACCTATCATTGCCAAATCTCAGACCCTCTGAACAGATCCTTTGTTGTGCAGCTGTCCAGAAGGCAAATTACCATCTTCTAGGGAAGGGGCAGGGAACATCAGGGCCAGGGGCCAAATACCTCTCTGTCTGGCCCTTGGAATCCTCAGTAGACCCGCTCCTACTCTCTTAGTCTGCTTTTGCTGGAATGTAGCCTTTGTGGGATGTGATACATAAGTAGCAGTCAAGTACAACATTCCTTGTTTTCCTAGAATGGACATGCAAGGAAATGTTTGGTCCAGCCAGTTGAAAACTTCCTGTTTCCTCCTGGCTGGGACAAACTTCCTTTTGCATGTGACTAGAGGTGGGTGTGACCTAACCAGTCCAGGTAACAGAAGGGACAGGGCACATAGCTCCTCCTCTCTCTTTGACTTCCTCCGTTGTTGGAGCAGCAGCTTTTAGCTAGAAATGCTCTCTTGGCTCTCAGCCAACCGAGGACACTGGGACTATCTCCATATGGGATAGATCCACATGTATATACTTTGTAACTAAGTCTGCCTTCAGGGATCCAACTGTGAACTGATGATGTGAGTAAACTTCTTTTATATACTTTGCACAAGATTGTGGTATGTTTATTCTTTGAAGAGGGATATAAGGGATCTCGCCAGGAGCCTAATATTGAGAGGCTTAAACAAGCCTGCAACCAGCTATCTGCTGTGCTTTTTTAAAGGGGAATGTGAAACTCTGCTAAGTAAAGGAACTTGCTAGTGCAAGTTAGGAAGGATATTAATAAACAATATATCCTCTCCTGCCTCCCTGAACATTCCAGCAGCCTTGAACTATGATAATTCTCTTATTGGCTTGGATGAAAGATGGGAAAGGGTGCAGGTGTATCTTTTTATGCCTATAATGTAGCCTGCTATACCAAAGAAAGACTCCTGCCCTTTCCTCTGACCACGTTTGTCTCTGGTGGCCCAGTGCCAGTGCCAGACTATTTTAGCACTCTAGGCAAAGTTAATTTTGTAGAATTATACAGTTAGAAGGCACCATGAGAGTCATCTAGTTCAACCCCCGGCAATGTAGGAATCTTTCGCCCAACACAACCCATGACCCTGAATTAAGAGTCTCATGTTCTACCAACTGAGCTATCCCAGCCTTTCACCCTACACAAGGATAACTATCTGCACCCACCCACAAAATGTTTTGCAGAAATGATAATATTATTTACGATATAAAAATAAAATGTTGTTGTAAATTTATAAGGCATAACCAAAACTAATCCATATAAAACGGTGCCCCTCAAGGGACAGTATTGTGCCCCTCTGAAGTCTGCACCCTAGGTAGCTGCCAAGTTGGCCTTACGATAGCACCAGCCCTGGGTTGCTTCCAGAAAGTTCCCCAGGAAAGAATGCAGAAAGAATGCATTTCCCTGGGTGATCATTAAGCCCTCTGGCAATTCAGATGCTGCAGGGTGTCACAGACGGCTGGATGCAGAGGAATGGTGGCATGAACCAGCTGGGGAACCCCAAAGGAAGAAGGCTCAGAGACCATGGATTGGTGGTGGGATAACAATGGGTAGTCAGAGGGAGAAGACTGGGAAGAGGAGGTGTCAGGAGCTGAAGAGACAACAGGGCTCAGTGGGTTGGAAGAATCTGTGGCAGAGAGAAATCTAGAATCAGAGGCAGAAGCTGAAGCTGAAGCTGAAGCAGGTGAGTGGATAGACCAGACCAAGAGGCAGAGATGAGTCTGGCTACTGAAAAGTCATGGGTATCTCCACCTCCTGCTGTAACAAGCAACCGTCCCTGCAGGTCTCCCAGAACCAGAAGAGGCATGAAAAAGGAGGAGAGCCTGGTTGCATGCAGATGCCGTATCTGATTGCTTGGAAAAAAACTATACAGAGAAGGGGACTTAAGAGGAGGCAGGGACTGATTTTCATGGAGTAAGACCACAGGGAATGAGCTGCTGTGCTCATCAGGCCTCACACTCAACCAAGTCTGTGAGGATAGTGTTTTGCTACTAGAGAGTTAACTCCATCTGGTTCTGGTTCTAAACGCAGCATAAGGGGTCTCTATAGTATAGTGTATTTTAAAATGGGGTTTCAGAGTTTTTAGGGGTTTTGAATGTTTTATGTAGTTTTTATGTAGTTTTTCAATTTCATTGTTCTGCATGGGACAATGACAATAAAGATATCGTATCATATCTTTGAACTGTGTGATTACTGACCATCACGCTCATGTTACACTGTGGTGCAACTCCATTTCTGAACACTGGCCATGCTAGCTGGGGCCGATGGAAGCTGGAATACAGCCACAGCTATAGAAGGCCATGGGGCCCTGCGACTTTGTTGTTGTTGAATCTAGGGTGCATATACAAATCAAGTTGAGTGTACTGGGGTGGAGCTATTAAGATCCCACGTCCCTGGCCCTGGAAATGGCAAAAATTGGGAGCCCACCTGTCATGGAGCAGAAGATCTGAACGGCAAAGGCTCCAAGAGGTGGAGAGAACAGCGCCTCCTCCCCAGCCAGTCAGGTGAGAAGCAGGAGACGTCATTAACAGCCTCGGTTCTGCCTCCTTGTAAACAAACACGGCTCCGGGAGGGAGGAACAGCCTCTGACCCCGAGCTGCCCTTCTCTGCGAGAGGAGGAGTGGAGAAGAAAAGCAGGATGCTTAAAAGGGAAACAAACAAGATAGCAACAAGGAGCGGGCGGGGAGGGGGGGCGGAAGTGGTCAGGAGAGCAAGTGCAAGAGGAAAAAATCTGTTAGTATTCCACTGGAAATTAAAACATAATTGAGATAGAACTTTTGGGGTGTTCCAAGCGCTTAAGTACAACAGCACTGCAAGGTAGGTCAGGATTTTGTCGCTCTTTGCGTTCAAAGCGCTCTAGAATGCGGGTGCTCAGCGATCTTTCGGGGTGCCTTGGCGGGAAGCCCCGTTGGTTTTCATTCTAAGCAAAGCACTTCAGACAAACGCCTGCGTAACAGTGCACCCTAATATGAGTCCACGTGGAAGGAAGGCTCATTTTCAACAAGGCTTATTCCCAGATACGTGTGTGCAGGATTGCAGTTTAGGAGTTTGGTACAGCTCCAAAACCTACATCGGTACAGAAATCGGTCAAATAATACTTATCCCCTTTGCCGGCTAAAATAAAGGGTCTCCCCCCCCTCAAAATATGCCCATCTTCTTTCCTTCTGCTTCCATTATGCCCGTGGTTGGAGAAAGAACCAGAGTCAAAGCCTTTTACAAACTTGAAAGAGTTTGCTCCAATGTAGTTCAATTAGTAACCGAGTGACTGCTCCAGTAAACAACTGCAGGTAGTTTGGTAGATAACGCGCGCACACAAATATATACATAGAAATAAACACACGCGCGCGCACACACAATTTGTCTGTCTCTATGTGCAGCCAGGGGAGAGGTTTTGATTATTACTTTTTGCACAGGTATTAACCAGAACATTTTGTTTCAACCGGGACCGATCCATAAGAAATGTTTCAGCCTTTAATGAATTCAACTCACATGTAAAATGCAATGGACATGCTAATGGAGGGAGGGGGGGTGGGTTCGATCCTGTGCACGTTTCCTTCGGAATAAGTCCCGCTGAGGGCGGGTTATTCCCAAGTGCATAAGTTTTCAGCTTTGAATTTCACCCCAGCCTGCAAAGATGTCATAAAACTGCGATCCTGAGCACATTTGTTTGGAAGCAAGTGCCACTGAAACCATCCTTAGGGTGGGGAAAATCACACAGACAAAACTGGAATATGTATTCTATATGTGCTTAATTTTTGTTCCTTCTTTAAAGAAAGCCACCAAAGCCCAAGTTCATCACCTTTTTCGGATCGTTGCGAGATATATAACTTTGGACTAACTTCAAAGTCCTGAGAGGTGCTAGTATTTGCTAAGCTTTAACTATTTCACCGCTAACAGTTTCGGCGACTGTCACTGATCGATATCCATTAAAATGTTTTGTCACAGAAGTCTGGATCGGGTGAACTAAAAACATCAAAAGGTTATATGATCCTCCTACTGTTGAAAAACGATGGCATCACTCCTATTGGTTTTGACGGTACTCTGTTAAATAAACTCTTAGAGAATGAAAGTGTCCTTTTGGAACAAAGTGATGTAATGAGCATCTTTAATAAGAAGTAAAACAACAAAAAACATGGTCTTTGAATGAGGGATCTAACTCTTTTTATTGTGTTACCATTTCTTTTTTCTCTCCACCCCCCTCCCGCTTTAGTCTAATTCTTTATTAAGAGCTACAGGGTTGTGAGAAAGCACCAAGCACCTTTACATCTCAATTTTTCTTCCCTGACATTGGCGGCGGAGGGGGCGGGGAGCGGGAGAGACGGGTTCCCTATGTGTCAAGGTTGTAAATTTCCTTTATTGGTTACAGACTGGACAAAGTCCAGGCGAGGCATCCTAGAAAGCTTCTGGAAACATAATGAGTGGACAATGGGGCCCAAATGTTATAAGCTCTCCGGAGCAACCGCAATGAAATTAGCAAGTAATTACAAGCTTCATTGTTTATGTAGCAGACAGTTTAGAAGGGGGGGGAGGGATGGAAATTCATGAGATATACCTGGTATGATAAAATACTGTGCGTGAAAGGTGTGCCCTTTTTTTTAATCACATCGTAATTATTTTTAAATAAAACTTTCCCATGCAAACTCTGATTGGTATCTCATAGGCATGCTGACAAATATATTTGCAAATATATTTCTTTCTTTTCCTGTCGGGAGAGCAGTGACCGAAAGAAGCGAGGTTCAACTTTCTGAAACTTGCGAAGCTGCATAAGGAAAGCATTACCGAAACATATTGTCAGCGCAGTTTCCCAGCCAGGATTTGCAGTTACCCGCAACCTAAGCACTTTGACTTTCGCTGTAATGTACTTGCAAGTCAAGACGTTTATGGCGTTCCTCTTGGGCACACGCTCCTTGGAAAGGAGTCCCAGGGAAATCAGTGGCAGACTTCCAAGCCATAGATCTCGGGGAGGAACGTCAGCGAAGCCGAGTTGCAAGTCGATGTGCCTCGGGTGGCAGTTTAAATTGATTTGAAGTCAATAAACGGGTTGCGGACAGCGATGTTGAACTCTTATTGCACCTACTAAAACTGAATTACGGTGTAAATGCAAGCATGTCTACAACACGTAAGTGTTGCGTGTAAGTGAGTGACTTTAAATCTACGTGGAGGGCAGGCGAGCCAAAACAGGATTCCTCGACAGTCAGTCCCAAAGAGTCTATAAAGCTTATTGCTTTACATAACTGCAACCGTACCTACGTTAACCTGGGTGTAAGTCCCATGAAACTCAGTGGGGCTTACGTCTTCGTATCCCTGCATAGAATTATGTCCCTTGGTGCGCTGCTTTGGAGGACCTGCTCGGAAGTAAGTGTCATTGACTTCAGCGCGACTTACTTCTGAGTAGGTGCTCATGGGATCTGGCTGTCAGATAGTTCATCTTCTAAGCAAGATTTTCTCAAATGAATATTTTTTTTAAAAAATGTTCTACTATGTCTCCTTACAACAAATAACCCGTTTCCTTCACTGGGGAGTTTGCGAAGGAAGCAAGAAGAAAGTTTAGCTCGCAATCTCTCTCCCGTTCATGGCAGAGTACCAAAGGAAAGTCTGTCGTCACTGTATTTGCAAAAGCCTCGTAGCTGACCTTCTTCCAGATCGCCGCCCCCCCCCGCCCCCATTTCTACTTAATCGGCGCTGTGATCCTCTGACTCGTCCTGCCTCGGAGGTGGCGATCCCTGACTCATTTTCCTCTAATTTGGCCAGCGACGGCTTTCCTTTCGTTCCTCAACACACAGCGAATCAGAAATTGAAACCTGCGCTCTTTTCGACGGATGTTTACTCAAAAGTAAATCCCGTTGCCTTCAAGGGGTTTACGCCTGAGCAAATGTGCATGGAGGTGCAACCTAAACCACCTTTGCTGGTGGCCTGCAGGCTTCCAGCCAAACTCACGATCATTGGCTGCACGCTTCCTTGGGAGTAAACGTCCCATGGGGCTTCCGACCCATGCAAATAGATACTTTTCTTATTTGTAGTAGCCTCTCCCCCCCTCCCAAATTTCTGTTGCTGGTTAAAATTCCCTGGGGAATATCAGGTACCTGCGATAATCTACACGCTTACTCGAAAGTAAAAAACAAAACTAAACCCACCAATGGCGCCAACTTCCAATTAAATGTGTTTCGTATCGCTATGCGGTAGGCGAGCAATATTACTGGAGGGCATCACTAATCCCTGAATTTTAAGTGCACGTGTGTCCTGAGCGAATCAGCCACGCGGCAGTAAGTGAACAGAAAAGCTCGTTTCAGCCTATAGGGGAAAAGATGGATACTTCTGCACCAGGTGTGACACGTGTCAGCAAAGCACATAAATGCTGAACTGCGGTATTGTTTTCAGGCTACCTGGAGCTCTGAAAGAGTGATATTCTATTTTGTAACACAAAAAAATCGAGTGTAAACTCGTGAGAAATCATTGGGACTTATTTCCGATTCAAGGTGCTTCGACAGCAAAGTACACCTGAAACTGTCATTTGCAAGCCGCCGCCCCCCCCCCCACCTCCGATATGAATGGGAATTGCGCAAAAGCGCTACGGTCCCAGCCAGCGGGCATGCGTGAAACAAATTCCCAACTGATCGATGCGAACATACTTCCCAACGCGATCCAACAGCCAAGCCTGAGTTTTCATTATACATTATTAGCAAAATTGTTGTTGTTTTCTTTCTTACCCCACCCCCTTCATCAGAAAGAAGGTCCCTGGGCGGGTCATAACACATTTTTTAAAACCCACAATACAATTAAATCCATTGTGCTTCGGCTGCAACTGATGACGATTAAGGTTCCTAAATGCATTTGCTTTCAAAAAAGCAGCGGCTGAATTGCTTCTAAACAAACCTTTTGAGGATCACGCTATTAGGGGCGCAATAATTTAAACTGGAACCGCATGGCATTAGAGTCTGAAATTCATCTGTTAGAATCTTTACGCGGTGAGTTGGGATGTGTTAATGATCGGCAGCTAAACGTGTCCACTTTCCTGATGGGGAAACTGAGAACTAGTGGAGCTGTTCACAGTCACAGCCATCCACTCTGCCCTATTCTACACTGGTTCTCACCCACAAGAAACTGAAGTGCAGCATCCAGCGAAGAGAATATTGGAAGAGTCAGTTGGAAAATAGGTTTTCTATCAGGCCATCATCTTTGGGCAGATCTCTCAGTTTCCATATCCATAAAATGGGATATTAAAAACAGACCATGTACTCTGAGGACGTGAGAAAGCTCTTTAAGCTCCGAAAGTCCTATAAGAGATTAAAAACGACTTCCGAAACAACCAGAGCAGCACGCTAATGCAGATAGCAGTTGTTTTCTAAAGCGCCAAACATTCTGCTATAGAAAGGAATGACTTTACGTGGCTAGAGAAAGGTAGTTCACAAAATGTGAAGGCTTCCCCCTCCCAGGTTATTTACATACATATAGCAGTGCATCAAAGAACTCTTACTCGCGGAAAGACCAAAACGAACAAAATTCATTACAATGGAATCACATCGCTGTTTACTAACTAAACAGCTTGATCTCTCCAAGAATTGGAGCTTTTATTGGCTGGTAACAAGAGCAAAAAAAATCAAATTACGAGTTTATTATTTTTTAAAGTCATCGTCCTCATATGGATCCTTCATTTTCATTCTAACTCCAGGGTTACAGGAGGGCAATGAAAATGCAGGAGGTTTCCTCCCCCACCCCAAGTTCAAACGGAAGACGTTCATGACCAATCAGCATTAACAGCTACGTGCATCCCGTTTGCGCAAGAATACATCCATATGAGTGTCGTGTGTACGCATAGGGAAATATATCGAATGGGTTGCGAGGGCGAAAGGGGGGTGAAGCTACTGCTTCCGGTTCCCCAGAGAAAGAGCCTTGCCTTACAGAGAACCTCTGTAAGCTGCACGGAACTAAGACACCAGCCCCAGGGAAGGAGCCACGTTTCCACCCAACCCACTTCCTCCCGACACTCCTGCGAAGGGAGCCGGAAATCCTAGAAAGCCTTACTGGGGAGTAAGCGACCCTGAACTCATTGGGGAGAGAGGGTGCTGGCTGCCTGCACCAGCAGTCAGGTTGCTTCGAGGGAAGGGTTGAGCTGTCCTGCTGAAAAATACTAAGAAGGAACCCTTTTGACTCCCTGGGTGGGGTAAGGCATTTCAAAGCTGCTAAGTCGTAAGGGGAGGTCGAAGGCATCTAGCAAACCCAATTCCCAGGTTGCCTATTGAAAGAGAAGCCTCACCTCCTTCCAACTTAACTGTTTAAAAGGCGTTTGGCGGAGAGGGGTGAGGAGAATGCATCCTTAATGCTTGGATACCCCATAAAACAGAAGTGCCAAAATCCTGTGCACAGAAATACACGTGTACCTAGGTATGGACATACAGAATACCAATCTACTGCTTCATACTATTCATTTCAATGAAATGTACTGAGGCAATATATCCTGGGAATGCTGATTTGTTTGGGAGTAAGTGATCTTTTTTACGAATGGGCCTGACTACATCGGCCTGCAAATGCCACGGATCCACCGGATCCTATTTCAGTCTATCTGCATTCTAGACCACACTGGTCCTATCCTATATTATCAACCCGTTCATTCATTTATTCTCATTTATTTCCTCCTCAGGCATTAGCTGCATTTGAGTCTGGTTCCTCGACACATGCGTGCCTCACTACTAACATTTCCTGTGCACGCGCGCTCCTGCACATTCGCTGCTGCGGGTTTCCTGGCCCCCGGTTTTTTTCTCCCTGTTTGTTTGTGTTCGGGTGTGCGTGCGAGAGAATCAGAGAGAGAGACAGAGAAACAGAGCGCGCGCGTGTGCTTTCCATCTATGGATTCCCTTGTATTCTACCAGTTAAACGGCCGCCTCTTTGACCAGCAACTAGCAATCACCCGACATTAATTTATACGGGCTTTTACAAATACCTAAGCCATTTAAAATGCTGCGCTGGGGTTGTTGTGTGTGTGGCAGGGAACATCTATCTATTGAATAGGCGGTGTCACACGGTAGCAGGCTCCCTTGTCAAGGGTGATTGTGTTTTAGGCAAACATTTGAGCAAACATAAAGGCAAAGGTCAAGGACTGTTCAGTTGCAGGGTGCGCTTAATTCACCTAGCTAGCCAATGGGGGCAAAAGTTGCGTTTTCTGCTAGTCCCACAGACCAAAGCGCGGAAAAAGGGCATTAATCCCAGGGATCGCTTGTTTCTTCCATCACTCTGCACACTGTGTAAGCTTTGGTTGGGGGGCGGGATGGTGGGGTAGAGGGACCTCCGCCCCAGGCGAACTCTGTCCCCAGCGCATGTCAAAGAATCTATTTTGTTGCAAAGGAGCTAGTCCGCAGTTTTAATGTGGAAACGCCCCACTACCCTCTTTTATTGTTTATTTCTTCCCCAGGAAGGAAAAGGAGGAGGACTTTACGCTCTCTTCCCAGTTTTCGGAAAGAAAAGTCGGAATCAGCATCCAAAGGAACCAGAGTCTTCCAAAAGTGAAGCCCAGCCAATTACATGGGACACAAATATGATGTCATATTTTACGCACTTAAGAGCGAGGCATCTGAGATGGATACTGGAGAAACAACCACCAAGGGCAGCAACAGGAAAAGGTGTCCAAGAGAAAGAGACAGGCAGGTGCAGCTGGGCTGCCAACAGGATCTTAAGCACCGTGACGCAGAAGCAAATCCGGTCCCTTGAGTTCAATAGGAGTTACTCCCATATAGTGGTACTTAGGGCCGCTCCCAGAAGACGCAGTGAAGCCGGAGTCCTTGCATTTAGACGAAATCCACCATCCTAAACCGACAAGCCAGTCAAAACAAAGCACTAAACCAAGACTCCGGTTTTATTTCACATGCTAAATGGGCTTCCATTGTAGCTTCCACTGAGTTCTGTGGATGGGCGGGGGGGGGGTTGATGTCTATGCTATGTAATGCGGTTTCACTCCGAGCTAATCTGCTTGGGTCGTATTTTCTCGGCGGCTGGGATTATTTTGCTTAAATGGGGGGGGCGGGAGGGGGGGATCTTTCCTATCTGGAGACTGACGAGGCACAGCGCAAAGGAAATGGCTGTGCATGTAACGTAACACACATAAACAGTTCTTAAAAATGAAGCTAACTCCCCAGATCACCCGCGTGGCTTCTCCCTTTGAATAAATAGCCCTGTTTGAACCAATGGCTGAGCTTCTGGAGAAAAAACCTCTCGCGCTTGTAGGACTTTGGCTAATACATTCGACCCTCGGCGTCGTGGACTTAAGTGGAATCCGGTGTGTGATGCTGACGATATGATTACATGGCACTATACATTGCAAAAGGCGCAGCTGCACACAGGCTTTTTGACGAGGGAACTGGCAGCTTGTCTTACAGCTGGATCCTACGCACGTTTACTCGGAAGTAAGCGCCACTGAGCTGAGCGGTATGGATCCTCTTAAAGCAAACGCCATGAATTTTCGCCACGTATATTCACACAATGCACTGCTATTATTTACTACATAGTTTTTAAGTAGCAAATTCCTTTTACAATATGTCTTGTTTGCCCCAACAACAACAACCCTGCTAGTTGGGTCAGTTTTGTTTTTCTCATAGGCCAACACACACACACACACACACACGATTCCTGCAGTCCAATCATAGAAAGTTTGGCCCTACGTATACATGCTTTGAATGGGAAGTAGGTCCCATTCAATTCAATGCGGCTAAATTCTAAGTAAGTGGCAGTAGGACTGCACCTATCGTTTACTTCCAGGTGTGACTCGGATCGGGGCCTAAGATGCCACCCTTCTTCCCACAATATATCAAATAAATAAATGAAAACCACGAGCCCACCGGTCCCCCATGACATATTGAATATCATCTCATTCAAACATATTAAAATCCCACTCCCTAGGAACCCACTGAAGTGGGAGATTGGGGTATAAAGCATCTTGATTTAGTTTGAAAATAATCCCGAAGTGAAGAGAATAGGGGAAAAATAAAATAAACAACAGCAAATCAAATCTAAACAGGATCCAAGACATACACAAATCATATCTCTATATGAAATGAGTTGGGAGAACATAAGCAATCAATCAACTATATATCTAGTATGTACATCAAGCATTTAAGGGGGGGATACACTTGAAAATACACCGAGGTAAAACAAAATGAAAGATGAAACTTACCCCATGTGTCCATCAAAAACAAACACCACCAACCCCCACCCCGATTTCCTCCTTCCTCTTGCAGACACTTCCTGCTTCCTGGCCCTAGAGTCAATAAGGATTACTACAAGGAGGAGGACGGGGGGGGGATATAAATAAAAATGCAGAGAGATATAGAGAGAGTGTGTGACTTGCTGCAAGTTTGGAAAAATAGTCATCAGAGCAGCTGGGGTCTCCAGGCAGGCTGCGGCTGTTTCTCTGAGATGGCCCAGGCCCCGGCTTCGCCCCGCCACCTGGGTCGTCTCATAAACTGCAAAAAAAAAAAAAAAAAAAAAAAAGTTTGGGGAGCGAAGCGAGCCAGTGCAAAGTTGTTTCCAGTCGGGACACAATCAGTGTTTTGCTTGCTCCTTGGTGGCGCTGGGGGATTTTTTTTTTAACACGCACCTCTCATTTCAGTTAACTTTTTAAAGATTAGAAAAAGCAGCTTTAGTTGGGGGGGGGGAGCTGTATGGGGTTTCTCTCTCTGTGTGTGTCTCTCTCTCTCCTCCCTTCCGGGAGACTTTCCTCGTTATTCATCTGTTTAGTCTCCTCCGCCGCACAAAAGACTATCAGCTGCGTTATGAAAAATGGTCTAAGCCTAGAGAATGTCACAGTGGTCGACTTATTATTTTAGCCTCCTTCTTTTTTAAAAAAAAAAACTCGGGGAAAGTTTGCTTTTGATGAATTCAATAAGAGCGGGGCTTCAGCGGAAGAGATTTTAAGAGAAAATCATACAGCATGGGGTCACAGCTTAGAACAGCCAGATGGCCCGATAGGTAGACTCGGCTGACTCTCCCTGTTGCCACAGCCAAGAGATAGAATTACCAGACTTCAGCTTCTTAGCTCTCTCAGCCCCCCACCCTCCCAGCTCCTAATCTACCTTCACTGCCACACCATGACTTGTTGGGGGGGGGACTTATATTCACATTACTATATAACATTTTCATATTTTATATATGGAAAATCGTTATTATTGTTGCTGTTATTTCTTCCACTTCCACGACTTTTGGGGGGCAGGACTTTAGGTTTATTTTCATGGGAGCGGGGGTGGTTTAAGGAAACAGGTTCAAACGAGTCAATGGGTTATTGGAGAAAGGATAAATCAGATCCTTATTTTAATCTCGGTTTCCTTCTGACTTGTAAGGGAGCGGAGGGAAAATTGATGTAAGTTGGTCGAATTTTCTTTGTCAGTTATTTGTCCTCCCTAAGCCTCCCCCAGTTCTTGTATGGCTGTCTGGGGTAGGTTGGGGGTGATTCAGAGAGACAGGCAGGAATGGTTGGTGTTTTATTTAAGCCCCAAATCCCGTGCCCACTTGTTTGGAAGCAAGTCCCGCTGCATTAGTAGCTAGGATTGTTTCAAAGTAAATAGGTGCAGGGTTGAACTACACGCCCCTATCCATATTTACCTGGAAATCAAAGCGACTTGCCCCCCCCCAAGTAAATGAGCCTCGGATTCCAGCCTTAAACAAATCCAGACTAAGAAATCTAATTTATCCTAGGGAGCTGCAGATTCATGTGATGAAGTGAACTGTGGTCCCCGGAAGCTTATGCCGCGAGAAATCGGTCTGTCTTCAAGGTGCCACAAGATTCTTTGTCATTCACTCATTCAATGCATCCATTCTTTAGAAAGACATAGAAACACTCTTGTTTACTTTCCCTGCTTTCCTCGCTTTTTTGTTTTTGTTTGGGCTGTTTAACTTCTGATCTCCCTTTTGTGCCCACTGAAGCGAAGGTCAGGAGAGACCCTCGCCCGCCGGGAGGACTTGTATCCACGGAGAGAAGTGGCCATCCCAGGGAATAAAGATCACCAGCCTCTCGCCCTCTCGAGGTGAGCTCGCTCCTTCTCCCAGTGACCGCCTTCTTGCTCGCTCCCGAAGTCACACTCCAGGCCAGTCTCTGGGTACCTCTTCGGAAACAAATGCCCTTCACCTTTGCCCTTGTCCCCAGGGAGGGGTGGGGAAGAATCCCAGGCTTCCACGGGGGCTCGGCTAAAGGGCTGTCCCTCGTTTGGCTCCATCAACATTCAGCCATGGAGGAGGCAAGTAGCTCGACTGCACCCACCCACACGCGACCTCGAGGTCAAGGGCTAAAGTCTGCCTTGGTCAATTCAACTGCCTGGCAAGTTGGCCACCAAATGCATGCCATCAAGCGAGGAGGACCTTGAAGACAGCTCCTTGTGCCTCTGTAAAAACTAAATAAATAAAATAAATAAAGTAAGTAAGTAGTGGCTAGACGCTGATCCTGATGCCTCGCGTTGCAAAAGGAGTAGCAAAGGTGTGGCACCGCTGTAAGGGACCTGAAGTTTCAATAGGATTCGCTGTTTCTCTTTCTCCCATCCTTGCTTCCCAGTCCCGTGTTCCTTGCATTGCAAACGATAAGGAATCTCATTCGTGTATGTGATTTATGCCATTCATTTATATTCTGTACACCCTGCTTTTAAAGGTAGTCCCCCTAAGAAAACTTGGGGGTACGATGGGCTACAGGTATAGATGTTTCCCGCCCCCCAAAGACTTTTGGGTAAAATGGGCTGCGCGCGCGGGTTGTCTTTGAGCAGCTAGCTTGCTTCTCAGCCTCAGTTTCCCAGCAGTAAAACGGACATTGTATTTACCTGTTTTTTACAGGGCTGTGGCTATGTAAACCAAATGACGTGAAATAACTTTAAGGCTGCAATCCTCCAGACACGTCCCTAGGAGGAAATTCCAGTGAACTCAGTGGGGCTTACTTCTAACTAGGTAGCTATAGGACAGCACTGCAAAAGCATTTTATTGCATTGAAAATGATGCATTAAAATGGTTACTTCTTTTACAGCGGCAGGCTGTTAGTGCCAATCCCCCATTTATAGTTTTGCATTTGGCAAAAGTGCAGAGTTAAAAGTCGGGGAGATCTTTCTTGCAGTATTCTCCCCTCCCCAAGTAGAATTATCACTATACTATACCATCAAGTCAGGTTTCTACCTCTCAGTCTCTCCTTTCCATCTGTGAAATGGGAATAATACTGACAGTACCTCAAGGCACAAACTAATTGTCTCCTGTTTTGTATTTCAAGAGCGAA
Source organism: Podarcis raffonei (assembly GCF_027172205.1). Classification (NCBI taxonomy): domain Eukaryota; kingdom Metazoa; phylum Chordata; class Lepidosauria; order Squamata; family Lacertidae; genus Podarcis; species Podarcis raffonei. Next base: position 76,440,449 of record NC_070606.1, read on the forward strand.
GAAGTAATAAGGAGCTGTTTTGAAATCCAAATTTTATTATATGCCATAGAGAGACAGATGATAGATAGATAGATAGATAGATAGATAGATAGATAGATAGATGATAGATAGATAGATATAGATGATAGATAATAAAATGTACCAGAAGCTTCAGGCAAAAACTGAATTCCCTCTTTACTGTTTACAGTGCTCTCATAAAGAACGAAATGTTGATAAACTTGCACCTCTATTGTGTAAAGTCTGCCTTCTCTTTCCTGTTTACTTAATCCAATGTTCTATTGGAGTTGATGTCCCCAGAATCAGAAACATAAGTTTGTCACAAACGCAGCACTTTTATCTCTGTGGGTGCACTGGTGGAGCTAAAAAGTCAATCTACAGTTCTTAAGAGAGAGAGAGAGAGAGAGAGAGAGATGCTGATGATGGTTCTATATCGCTCGTGCAATTTGACAAATAGAGAAACGGAGACTGGGAAATAAGATGACAAATCCCTTCAGATTTTTCGAAGGTTTGTTACTGACACTAATAGGGAGGGATTTGCCCTTGGCCACCGTTCCTCTTTAAGAACTGGACCGATTGTCACACACCGGTCAACTCCAAGTTCTCATTGTTTGGAATAAGAGGTACTGGGGTCAGGCCTAGTTGGGAGTCGTGTGCTGTGTCCAGTAATTCTCTCCTGGACCCTCTCCTTCTTCTCCCATTGTTTAGAGTGGACGTGAAGGGGGGGACTATGAACATGCTCAAATGCTCCCTGGTTTTTGTTATTTCTTGGACGTGCCAGACTGACTACGAGAGTTGAGAAACCGGCTGATCTAGAGGGACCCCCAACACAAATTTTACCTTGATGAGTTCCTGCATCAGTTCTCCAGAACCCATGAATTATTGGTCTCTAATGAAGATGAGAGCAATAAGGCTCAGTAAAACAAACTTCCTATGACGACTGAGAATGTTTTTCACCTGCAAGTCGTCGCTTGAAGTCGCGGTTACAGGTGGTGACTCAAATGAGTACACACTAATTTTGACACGCCACATGTGGATGTCCAGTTCACAAAAAACTGTTGCTACCCTTGATAGCTATGTTGCACGGCTGAAATCCTGTCATTTCTCTCATGTATACATTATGTGGAAGTGGACATGTTGAATATTATTCATTGGTTTGCATTCTGCTATATTGGGAAAAACATTTTAAAAGAGAGACAGTGTAAGCTATTGGTTAGAGTGTTGGACCTGGGAAGCCATGATTCAAATCCCCCACTCAGCTATGAAACTACTGGGTGACCTTGGGCTAGTCACACGCTCTCTCTATCAAACAACCTACCTCACAAGCTTGTTGTGACGATAAACTGCGGAGGAACCATGTATGCCACCATAAGTTCCTTGACAGAAAGTTGGGATATGAATAGTAACAAATAAGTGATGCACGGTCTATATAAACATTGCATACCCACTATCTACTAATGCGCATATTTAATGATTGATATACAACAAGAACTTTCCAAGTCCCACTTACTTCAACTGGAATACTTAAGTGTGGGCTGAAGGCTGCAACCCTATACTCATTTACTTGGGTGTAAGTCCCATTGAACTCAATGCAGCTTGGTAGATACTTACAGGATTGCCCCATGGATCTCGGTCATTGAAATCAATAAGGCTTATGAGCTTATCTTTGGTTGGATCGTAGTACCCACGTGTTTAAGCTGCAATCTTGTATCTACTTAGCTGGGAGTACACCCCATTCAGTGCTACTTACTTCTCAATTGAGATACACAAGTGTCTATACTGTTGAGGTATATAAAGTAAAAGTCTATATGCGTTCAGGTAAGTTACGGTATACTGGACGGTGCATGCTGGGGATATGTGCCATTTAATTGTTTATCCGTTTCCGCACCCACAAAATACGCTTCCTTTTAATTTCACACCAGCTTTCGATTTGATTTCTTTCTTTTCTCTTAGGCATTCAGGTGTAGCCAGTGCCCAGAGTCGCAAAAGTCACTGAGTCGAAGTAGATCCGGGTCTCCTTGAAGTCACAACGGGACTTCGTTGGAGATATTCCACCATTTAAACAGGACTTTGAGTTGAGCTGCACGTCATCTAAAAGAACTTCACAAGCCATTTGCAATCTGGATCAATGAGGTCTTTTGTGGCACCCAAAAATAAAATAAAATACACGGCACCGCGTGGACTCTGGCGTTTCTGTGCCCTGAAATTAGCCCTTTCGCTGAGTTTGTTTTAGTGTTAGGAAGAAGAAAAAGAACGAAACGGGGAAAAAGGAAAAGAACAAAATAACGAGCAAGTAATTCCCTCCCCCAATCCGTTGACGTACCAACGATTGAGAAAGGGTCTTATCCAGAGATAGTAGGGTAACACTTCTCCTACTTGCCGGGCTGCTGCCCTAAAAGCCTATGTCTCATTTCATTCCACATAAATAAATCACAGTACGTTGACTTTCCATCATAAACGCCAGAGCAAGTTTTACACCTGCCCTCAATTGACGCGGACCATCGCGGTTCAGCGGGTCGGGCTGAAAACTGGCGAGTATTTGGGGCGGCAGGTTGATATACTAAACAGCAGTACATTATTCAAAGTCTAAAAAATATGCCAATAAAAAACAGGAAATATACCCCAGTATCCTCTTACGTGTATGTAAAACAGGTAATACTCCTGTTTCCCCCTGGATAATGGGCAGGTGGAATCTTAAATCAGAATCTAATCTGCAAGTTTGTCCTTTTTCTTGCTTTTTTCCATGTTAGAGACTTAATGCACTTCCCATCTTCCAGCGGCGTTTCTCTAGAATCTTTCCCCTGTCATTTTCCTTTAAAAAGAAAGAAAGAAAAACGAGGGATTTTATGGGTCGGGAATGAAGTAAGTGCTAACTTGTTTTACAACCTGTTGAGCATCTTTGTTCAGCAATTGCGGGGGTGCGGGTCCGAAAGATCCGAGAGGATAAATTTCATTTTCTATTCCACTAACTCCTTCTTGACTTGAATAATTTAAGTAAACGATCTGGGGTCAACAGTCAGCAGCAAACTTTAGCCAGGATAATTTAAAGCTGCCCAGCAGCTCAAGAACTCAAACCATTAAAATGTGGCAATAATATTTAGCTGCCACTGGTTTCAGGGGCAAATCTATGGGCGGTTTTTGAACTGCGTTTGCATTATTAAACTAACTTTCACGGACTGAACTCCACGGAGTTTAAAAAACTAACGAAAATTCTGATAAATTGAACTGTTTGGGTTTAAAGCGATTTAATCCACATAAATCAGCAGGACTAACCTGGCTGTAATCCTAAATACATTTACTAGGGAGTGATCCCCATTGACCACAGTAGGATTTCCTTTAGAATGGCTCTGTGAGGATGCAGTCGTTTGCACAATTACTTGGGAGTAAATCACATTGAACTCAGAGCGGCTTACTTCTGGGTAAATATGCACTGGGGCTAGGGCTACGAATCGGTTAGGGCTAAGTAATTCCGTCTAACTTTTCTTGTGGAAGGAGCAGTCATCCACAAATCAAGACGTCTGAAATACAATAATTTATTCGAGGGACGGTTTGTTTGCAATTGTTCTTCTTTAATCACCAGCGTCACCATCATCCGCCCATCCTTTCCTTTCACAGATCACACGACACAGGTTATGTTGTAAACCGCCCGGCGATCTTCCGATGAAAGGCGGTATAAATTATTATTATTATTATTATTATTAAATTAATAACGCGCCGTGCTAAAGGGGGTGGGGGGGAGGGATCATGTGGGAGCTACATTCCAGTTAAATCGATGCCCTGCGACTAACTGGGACAGAAGTCCTACCTAAGTCCTAAATAAGTCTTGGGGGCGTTACGTTAGAGTCTGGAGAATATTTTTTGAGGGGTGTAAATAGATACAACTTAAACTAGTGGATCTTCCAGTTTGCTTAATATGAGATGTTATATCCTTTGAAATAATTGGACTTGCTGTCTGATCTTGGACAGGAGAACCCTAAAATTCGTTCTATTTATTCGTTCTATGTACTGTGTTTTAAGTCCTAAGCTCTTGCCTATTTTCACACCTCTGGTTTTATTGACTACGAACGCAGAATACATATACCTAAGCTGTCTAAACCTTCCAACAATAAATAAGTCGTCGCCTTGGGAAGAACTCAAGTGGGTTATAAATCCGTTAAATAAATAAATAAATAAATAAATAAATAATACAAAATCCCTGGCTTGAACTTCTGTTTCTAAGGGAGAGGTATTTGGCGACGCACCCAACGGGTTAAAATAAATTTGCAGAGCAACGGTATGGATATTGTTCAGTATGGATACTGAAACTACAGCGCACACATTTACCCACTCCATACTTTCTTAAAGGCCATCGGGTTTTATTTTATTTTACTCCTGAAAGAAGTCCCCTTGTCCTGACCTGTGCGCCCAAGTGAAGGGTGCGAAGGGGGATTTCAAAGCGAGTTTATTCCAGGGCTTCCGCTGGGCACCTTGGCCTTCATAAGACCATGTGTTGCCTTTTAAGGACTTGAGAGACCAGCATCGCAGTTCAGCCGGGACCCTTGGGGAAGGCGTTGCGAGCCAACGTGTGGGATGTGGTCATGTCAACAGTCGATCTCAGATTTCTTGCGAAGGACTGCCCGGGGAATGAAAAATGCAAAGTTGGTAAGGCAATAGCTTTTATTGGGCTCAGCCTCTGTTGGTGTGAAAGCGTCCAAAGCTTTCGAGCTGCAGAAAAAGATTGACCATAAGAGGAAAATGAGAAAGCTTGCAAAGGGGAATAAGGAAAATGAAGGCTTGCAAATGAAACATTTCTCTCCCACCAACCACCAGTAGTTTCGGTTCCGCCAATCTTCTCTCATTATGATTATTAACCTGTTGCCATATTATTTTACTGCTGTTATTTGGCATTCATACAGGGCTATCAGAGTGCATGGTGCGTTACCGGGTAGCCTGAAAAGTAGATCCCTGTCCCCGAGGCGCTTACAGTCTACAGGCTTCTTCGATTTTAATATACACCCGATACCTTTTAGCCGCTCGAAGCCGCCATTTACTTAGAACACTTTAGCTTCAGTAGTGAATTGGAAGTAGGAAGGTGACCATCCTAAACACATTTAAGCAGAAGTGCCTGTTAGCAGAAATCAGTGGGAATGGGAACCAGAATGTGCACCAGATTTTGAATCGCAAAGTAAAATCCAGGCATACTCGGAGCGATGTTAACTGGAAGATGGTTGGAATGGCCAGTGTGTTCAATGGGCTTAAGTCCCAAGGACTTCGCTGCATTGTGAAATGGATTACCAACCAGCTTTTCAAGTTGAACGTCGTTGGCGGGTGATCAGCATTTACTAGAGTGGTTCGGAGCCCGTTTCTTCACCTGAATTAGCATTACCCTGCGAAGTCCCTGGGACAGGAAGCGGAAGTGGTCGCCCAAGGCCTGCTGCTGAAGCCTTTGGATGGTTTGGAGTCGGACGTTGGCAGTTCTGCCTTGTGGATTTGATCTTTCTTTCTTTCTTTCTTTCTTTCTTTCTTTCTTCTCCTTCCCTCCCTCCCTTTCTAGCAAATGTCAGTAGCTTGCAACTTTAGTGCTCTGCAGTTCATATTTCTTGCCCGAGGTCTATCACTAGCATTAATTGTCCCAATAAATTGAGATATAGTGTGCATAATGCAATGTAACAATATGGTTATATTCCACGTGTAGACTTAATTAAGCTATTTGCAGCCTGATGCTGCAAGCCAACGGGTGTGCAAGTGGATTAACAATGTACTGTTCTCCTATCCTCAGGATGGTGCATAATTACTTTACTGGCGGTACATATCAATTTTTGATGATTGCAGAACACATGCTCACTTTACCAACAAGCGCTTTAATAACTCTCCATTGTGTTTTTAAAAACCGTTGTTTGGAAATATTTGGAAGTCTCTGCAAACAATTTTATAGCTTCTTAGCGCGTACTTTAATGGCTCCAAGCTTCATTCCCGATGTATATTTTATAAAGTGCAAAGGCTAACGCGTCGTCCGCCTCCCAGGCTGGGGATTTGGAGTTCCCTCCTGCCACTAACCCCTCCACCTCTGTCCCTTGGCCTGCCCTGCAGAGCCATCAGTTCAACTGGTGCAAGCTGGGCTGCTCCAGCTCTCCGATATGACACAAACGATGGCCAGGCAAGAAATGTTATTCGGCTCTTCCCACCCCCCACCCCGTCTCTTTTTCTCCCTCCCTCCCTTCCCCCCGCCCTTTCCACACCTTGAACTGGAATTAATAATTCAATGAGAAGAAGACAAAGAGCCTGCATCCACTCAGAGACTCTGCTGTCTCAGGTCACCTCGTTTTCCAAAGCCAAAAAATACAATATATAGATATATTAAAAAATCGGCACGGATCTCCATAGTGTGCCCCAAAGCGCAAGGGATTGTGGGTGCCCTAGCTCGGCGGGGTTCCCGTGTCCCAGACCTCGCTTATGAAATTTACCAACAATTCAATTACTAAATTAACAAAACTCGATTACGCCACTGGGAGGAGGAAGTATCCGACACCCCCAGAGTAGAGGACGGGCAGCCGAAGAATCTGCCTTGCCTACTGCTGTTTATCTGAGCACCGTACAATATGTGGTTGCATCTCAAAATCGCTGCATTCAGCGCTCTTGACTTGGGCTGCAACGAGCTGGGGCAGTCAAACGTCCTGAATTGAGGCCTGCGGAATCCTCTCCTAGTATCTGTTCGTATCTCAAAATGAAAGGGCCCTGGTTCAGTGGTTATAGCATCTGATTTGCATGCAGAAGGTACCAGATTCAATATCCCGCACAATCAGTGTAGTGACTGGGTTAGATAGAGTAGATGAGTCAATGGTCAGACTCAGTAGAAGTCAACGTCATGTGTTCCTACAGAAAGTGAGAGAGAAGCTGCAGGTCAGAGACTAGACTAATATTGGGACCAACGATCTGATTCATTTCAACCCCCTTCCTTGGAGGTTTCTAAGCAGAGGTTGAATGACCATCTGTCATGAAATGGATGCTTCAGCTGAGTGTGGGATGTATTATTTATTACTAGAGCAGTCGAGTACAACATCTTCCTGTTGCCTAGAATGGCCACACAGGGGAATGTGGCTCCAGACAGGGAGGACTTCCTGTCATACCTGCTCTAGAGCTTCCTCCCCCTTTGTGTAACCAAGTAGATGGGCATGACTCTAGCTGACCAGATAAAATGGTTGGCTACACAACCCTCTCTCTCTTGGACTCTTACTCTTACTCTTGGACTCTCGGTCTCCTGACTCTTAGCCAGCTCATGGCTTAACCTTCACATAGAATGGAGCCCGCAAGCAAAAAGTCTGAAATGTAGCTCAGACTTCTTTTCACTGTAACCACAAGATAAAGCCTGCCTTTAGTGCTGTGAACTGAATGTGAGTAAATGTGAGCAAAACTTTATAATTACTTTTAAAGAAGACTGTGTTGTGTTGCTATTATTAAGAAGGAAGTGAAGGGGAGATTTACCAGGAACAATCCAGACTGGATTAATTAATTAAAGGATTCTAAGGAACCATCAACTTGCTTCCAATAAGCTGCAGTGGGAATCTGCTCTGCTGTTTACTCACTAGGGTGAGTGAGGAAGGATAATATCAAAACAATATATTCTGTCCTGCCTTCCTTAACATTCCCACACTAAGAACACTGCATTACAGGAGTTTGGATTTGGGTCTATGATTCTATGATTCCTCCCAAGTCATCTTTCTATGTTTCCGCAGGACAGTTGTGCTTTGCAGTAATGCCAACGCCGTCCCGAGAACCTGCTGGTGAGCTACAACGGTGCACACAGCTAGGTTGCCTGGACCCCACAGAACTTCTTAGAATGTAAGCTCCTAGGAGCAGGTTTACAACCTGTGCCTTTGAAGCGTGGTTGGCTAAGGGCTTGGCCCAAGATCCTTCCTATCCTAAACGTTCAAGTGTACATGTTATGTGTTAATGAAGGTCCAACTCACAAGGGCGGAAGGGCCATTCCACCACTTCGGCTAAGCCGGATCATTAACATAAGGACAAGAGCCTTCTGGATCAGGCCAGTGGCCCATCTAGTCCAACATCCTTTGCTCACAGCGGCCAACCAGATGCCCGTAGGAAACCCGCAAGCAGGATTCGAGCACAAGTGTATTGTCTCCTCCTGCGGTTACCGGCTACTGATATTCACTAGATTCATTGTCTTGGTGACTTTTGGGTAATGTTGGGCATGCAGGAGGGGGGGAGGCTAATAGCCGACAAGCTCATTGATCAAGGCCCGGGTGCATCAGAAACTTGGGTCCATGATAACAGAGCTGCAGTGGTGAGGGTAATTTTAGACACTGGGTTTAGCTGTTTTACAGGCGCCCCCACTTTAGATGGCAAAGTGCATGACTTCACTTACTTCAAAATGTGCTGTGTTTCTAAGCACCCACATCAGGAGGAGATTCAGTCAGACCAGGCGCCGGTTTGTGCGGGTAAAATGGGTGGCGGCCTCATATTGGCCCACGTGAAATGAATCAAGAGCTGCCTGCTTCATTTACCTTTACAACGTGAAGGTTCTTGAAATACAATAAAATATTTCGGGTTCTTGCTCCCCCCAAAAAATTAAGGTTTCACATTCCCCCCCATCTCAGAATTTTATTTTATTTTTTAAAGAAAGCAGTAAAAAGAGTGCATTTGTTCTTGTACCTGAAGCAGGTGATGTTTATGTAGAGACATCTGAAATGACAGCAGGAGAGGAGGCCAAATCTAATCAAGCCTAATAAACCGTGCGAGTCGAAATGTCATTAAACCTGATCAAGATGAGTCTCCGAATCGCCGAAAAAGGTAAATGCCTTCATTAGGGTGATCTCTGAAGACTGTCGAACATTTCATTAATTTATAATTTATGATTGTTTGACAAATATTGAAAAGTATGTAAATATGAGCGGGGTAATGTCTTTTCTGCGGGAGATGAGGAAATGACCCAAACGGTGGATGTCTGCAAGATTACACACGAGGTCCCATCTATCTGCTCTCAAACTGTGCCTTCGCCTTTCCCCGCGACATATTGTGCGACTGACAAGTGAAATAGTGCAGATAAACCAATGGTTTAAAACGTAATAAAGACAACAGCTATTTGCATTTTTTACATTTTATTACAAAGGTAATTTACTATGACACATTTTCGGGATGTCATCTCTAGAAAACATTGCCAAGCAATTAGAGAAATGTATACAACACCGAGGAGCCCGGGGTGGGGGGGGAGAGAAGTCAGATAAAGGAGAATATTATGGATCATCAGAGGTTTTCTTTTCGTATCGTAACACTTGGATTGGGGGCTGGGGTTCGAGGAAGGGGACCAGTTCAGCGAGAACAGAGGCCAGACCTTAACACAGAGAGGGCATAATAAAGCAACTTGATTCCATGCGGAAGGAAAGTGGAATAACTTTCTGGGTGGTTTAAGAAGCCTGTCTAGATGTCTCCAGGGAACTCTGGTCAGAGGTGATGGCCAGGTCTATGGGTCGGGGTGAGCAACCTCCCGCCCAAGGACTCGCTCTGGCGCTGAGCCTATTCTCATGCAGGTGGCAAGGAAGAGAGTGGGGAGGGGAGAGAGAAAGGGGTGACAGGATGAGAGAGGGGAAAGAGGGCACCTTGTCCACTCCTGGCTTTGGCCCTGCCCACCTCTCACTGCCCTGAAGAGACAGAAAAGGGTCATGGGCCGGTTGGCAGTATGACTCAGGGACTCCATCACACGAGGAGAGGACCACGAGAGGGTGAGAGCGCAGCTGGAGTAAAAATTTAGAAAGCAGCCAATCTCAACAGCAACTTTTCTGCAAATGGTGCTGTGTCTTCGCCACTCCAAGCTCTTCGCGTGTACTTCTGGAATTGCTGTTTGTTTTACAGGAACGGTTGCTACCCCCAGGATATGGTGTCTTTACTTCTCTGAAGCCCGAAACTGTGAATGATTACTCGGAAACAAATCCCATTGTATCCAATGAAGCTTCCTCCCAAGGAAGGGTCTATAGGATTACCCTGGAGTTGCTAGCATGTGCCACTCCAATAAGTGTCAAAGGATGAAGTCTAGGGGTTCAGTTAAAGCGACCAGCGTTCAGCAACTAAATCTTAATATCCTTCATTTCTACCTCCGCCCACTTCGCATTTCCATTCTTTGCTTAGAATATATAGTAAAATCTCAGCCAGCCTATAAAAAGAGGTTTTATTACAGAATCTGTCCAGGTCTTTTAATCGTGCATGATTTAGACAGGGGGGAAATCTTGGAGGCCGCCAGCAGATCTTGTTCCCTACTGAGAGACAGAGTGTCAGAACCCCCTTTCTTCACATCTATTAAATCCCTCTCTCCCACTCTCCCTCTCCAAAATTTGTCACAAGTGGAATCCGATTTATTGGGGAGAGGGTGCAGTGTGGGCTGCCTTGAACCTCAAATCTGGTCTCAAGAGTTTAAAGTATCAACTACCCTTTCCACCGAGGCTTTATAAACTAAAGGAACTCCTTTGACATGCCTCCAAGTTTATAAGGGCTTACTTCCAGGGAGGCGTGTGTGCATGTTAACACAACTGACGCCGTCTAAATTTAAGCTTTCGGAGAAAGATTACGGAAAATCCCGAGGAAATTGATCTTTCAAATATTTTGTTCAGCAAGAGTTTGGTTTCCTTGCGGCAAATTCAGAAGGAGTTGACCCCTCCGTGCTCCCTCGTTCTAAGGTTTTGTGGCTTTCAGCTAACACGCGAATCCAAACTATATATCCGGAGTAAAATCCCACTGATTTCAGCGGGTCCTGCTTCCCAGTGGAACCTGCTTAGAGTGGCAAGCCTCAGGCTGACCTTAACCCAGTGCCTTCGCCGCTTTCGGCTGCTACGTGTTTAGATATACACCTGAGATGTTAAAACACATAACGTATGGATAGGACATCCATGGGTTTACAACCAGCTGTGTCACACAGGTACGCACTACAGGGAGAAATGTTTGACTGAAGCTGTTTTTTTTAAAAAAAAAAGTCTATTTGTCGACAAACTCGGGTGTCCTTTTGCGTAACGTGTGAAACGGCTCTTAGGATGGAGATTGATTTTTCTCTCCGGTCTGGTCCTCAGGGAAGATTGCCTTATACATCTTATGTGCAGAGGTCAAGACCCAAGAGCTTTTGACCAGCAAGGAATAAAGGGCATCTTGGGAAATGTGTCTCTCCTTGAAATATCCCTATTCCGCACCACCGCTCCAATTGTTAGTTTGCACTTATGGAAGAGATTAGGGAGGCTGTGAGGTCCTTACTCCTCTTTCTGCAGCATCTCCTCAGCGAGTCTCCCTTTCCCCGCCTCGGTCCGCTTGCAGCGCGGGTCCACCACGTGCCGCCTAAGGTCAAGGGAAGGGCGTTTCCTGGCTGGTCGAGTCTGATGCACCGGCTGCAGGACTTGGAGACTGGACAACTGGGCGGTAATAAAGAAGAAACACTGTGACTCTGGGAGGGGGGAATCTGGACTGTGAACTGGCCAAAGAACTTGGGTAAATCCCAGGAAGAAATCCCCCACTCCTCTTGAACACCGCCCATCCATCCATCCATTTATTCACTCACTCACTCATTCATTCCTGGCCACCGAGCTTGCGCAAGAGAATTTCCCACTGGGCGGCCGGTACCTTCCTCGGCCAGCAGAGTCCAAGTTCGCCCCTTCGAAGTGGCCGGCGCCTTTGGAGGTTTACCGGACGTGTCAGCCCCGCCGGGCCGGCCAATCGCTGGGTAACAAATGGCCACGGTGAAAAGACCACATTGTCCTCTGGGCGCAGCAATCCATAACTGGCCCCGCTTCTGGCTGAATGGCCGGTGTTTTGATGACTTATAGTATATGCAAAAACAAACTTTCCCGCGGTGGCCTTTTTAAAAGGGGGTGGGGAGAATCCATCATGCTTTCCTTTCCCAAACAGCCCCGATTATTTTAAAAAGAAAAGGAGGGGGGCGAAAGAACACCCCGAAATGATAAATCGCGTGGCAAAGCTAATGGCTGGAGGGCGCGTTTACCAATTCATAATCATTTATTCTTGGTGATGTATGACCCTTACTCTTAAATCTCAAAAGCTTCTATTTGAAGGTGTAAATAGCTTTTTTTTCCCCTTGCAGTAAACCTTCCTGCATTAGCAGTGATTGATCTCCTGTACAATTCGTCCCAGAGTGCTATTTTAGAGGGGGAACACTGGCTTTTGGAGATTAACTGGGGAGTCTGTTACATATTAATGAAGTTCGCAGATATACTAACGTTTTGGTAATTTAGTTATTTGTGTCTATCGCTTTCGCCGTTATTTTCTCTTAGACCCCCGCGGTTGTTATACATCGAATTAAAAAGTGGTCTTTTAGCATCATTTTTTTTTCTTCCAGTGGCAACTAAACGCCATTTAATGGGAAAAACAAATGTTGACATGCCTCTTTGAAGGAAGTGTATTTCCTGGCAAGACATCAAAGTGTTTTAAACTGTATTGGCGGGCGGGGGCGGGAAGCGGGCTGGGCGATATCTTAGCTTTCTATTAGTCCAAGCCTACGGTAATGTCAGAAAGAAACCGCTTGGTGTTTCTAGAGGGGAGGGGAGGGAAGACGAAAGAGAAAGGTGGAGAGAGGGGAAGCTGGCTGGAGGTTTTTGCTAGATCCACGTATACCTGGGGATTTGAGTCATGTTAGGTCACCACCAGGCAGCGATGGCTGCTCAAATTCTGAAACTGCGAGTGCATGCCCCGAATTGGTGCATAGCAAAGGAAAGCAGTGCATGCAACGCGAGAAAGTTTGCCAATGCAACTGGCACATGTCAGAAACCGGAAGGAGGGATTCCTGGGATGAGAGGGTCAAGGCCGCCCATTTCATTACCAACAGCATTTTGAATCCCCGTTGATTTCAATGGTCATGAAATCTGGTGCCGCGGCTCTGGCTCTGTAATCGGTGAGAGCTAGAAGACGCTGAAGCTGAACCGCCAAGACACCTAGAAGAGGACCGCCGAGACAGGAGGTCTGCAGGAACGGGAAGGAGAGTTCATGCTAACTCCCAGCAGCTTCTGTTGGATATGTTAAGGATTTGCGCGCAGTGGCCGAGTTTGAAGACCATTTGTCGCGTTCCGGGAATGATGGTCCAATAATAGCCAAGGAATATAGTCCTCAGTCCACCTGAGATCTATAATACATTTGGGTGAGTGGGAGTTAACCCTTCTCACTGCCTATGGTACAGAACATACCTCATTCCTAAGCTTTTGCAGGAAAGTCAATTGAAATGACCGACTTAGGCCTGTTCACACGTGCAAAGTGTGAAGGCATTCATTTTGTTGGGAAATATTTGTCTCACACGACGACATTTGTATAGTTGAGGTCAGGGAGGCTCCCTCCCAGCCGAACTTCGGGGTGCCTATTGGAGTCTTTAATAAAGAAAATCCAGCAGGTATTTTAACTGAAGTCTGATTTTATAGTTTTGACCGAGTTTTACATTTTCTGAATTGTAATTCATGCACACTGCTCACAGATGAAGTATATAAGCAGTATATAAATCATCTAATGAAACAAAATAAAGAGTCAAAGAGGCAGGACTGATTGCAGCTACGAGTTGAGCATCTCTACCGGTGAATCACCTGTGTTTGTTGATGCCTAATGTGCGGGATGGCTCTTACCTGACGGGGGCGGTGTCATCTTGCAACAATCATAACCTGAGTTTATCTCAGCTGGAATGTCCAAGCCCTCTCATTTGAGAATGAGGACACGGTCGCAAGGAAGGCTCTGCTTCTGGAAGCTTATCCGTAGAGATTGTTGATGAGGGGGCTGTAAGAAGGACTCCATGACTCCCTCTCCCACACGAAGCTCAACCTCAGAGCACCCTTTTAAGATGGATCACTTAAAAGCGGAGAATGTCCCGTTTGTCTATCGAGAAATAAGAGAAGCATCTTTATATTAAGATTTTTCGGAATACAGACTTTTTTTGGGGGGGGGGAAGCAACCAGTCTTCATTCCAAAAAACACATAATTGTTCCTCAGAGATGTTCAGAGAAAAATGTCCAGAGGTGCTGCTTCTTTTTAGATTCTATACATCCAGCCTGTTGTTGCTGTTATGGGATATGCCAACGACCTGTTTTGGCTTAGTCCCATTAACTTCCACCTTAGAGAGCGATCTTACGCATTTCTCCTCGAACCCTGCTGACTTCAATGGCGTTTACTCACGAGTGAGCGTGCTTAGAATGACAGCCTTAAGCAGGTCTTTTCTTATTCGCCTTTGACTATAGCTAATGTCCTCTCCTGATTTCCCACCCCACCCGCCTTGTCCCTCTGCTGTTTTATTGTTGGATTACGATTCTATTTGTATGGACAAATTTTAATTGTGCCCCGCTTCGGAAATCGATATGATTGAAAGGCGAGCTAAAAATAGAACTAAACAAACAAACAAGACAAACATGGCTACGTTAAAGAATCAGAGCAACAGCCACTGCCTTGTTGCTGTCTGCTCAGATACCCAAACATAAACAAACCTCGCCACTCCGATAGCGCTCACCCTGTTCAACCTAAGCTTCTGTATGTTTGTTTACTCCTTTCCGCTTGGTTCAAAGGGACTTACTTCCGGGTTAGTGTCCTTTGGGTTAGAGACTCGGAGTACAGTCCTGTCCATGTTTATTCAGAAGAACTAAGGCGCCTTGAGTTCCATGGGATTTGCTTTCAAGTAAGTTCGATTAGGATTGCAAACCCAGTGACAAGGGTTGCGCCTGATTTGTGCTTTAAAAACAACAACGAGGTTTCCTGTTACACAGGATTCTTCAGCTACAGTTGATTGGATGATTAAAATAAAAAAGCAAATAAAGTAAATAAAATATATTCTCATTGTTGACCCCCCAGTTGCTTTTTAGAAAGTCAGGCACTTATTATTATTATTATTATTATTATTATTATTATTGCTGTTGTTATTAGTAGTAGTGATAATAGTAGTAGTAATAATAACAATAGCAGTAGTATTCTTACCCACCCTTCATCATAAGATTCCACCGAGGGTGGCAGCAGTGTAAAAGCCCACTATTGTTTGTGGCTGTATATTCTGCGTATGTGTGCATGTGTGTACATGTACGCCTACATACACACCATATGTATACCCATTCCTCTGAGTCCTCGCCCGTCTCTAAGCAGTTGACTTTAATGCTCCGGGTTTTCTTCCTCCTGAAAAATGTGCGGGTCTTTTATTGTTTCTGTAGAACTATAGAAAAGGAACTGAGAGGAAATCCCCCCTCTCCTCAAAAACAAAACAAAACACTAAACAAAAACTCAACTTGACCAAGGGGAAATAGCTGGGGATTATTTGCTTGGGACTTCCAAACAGCCGGTGGAGGTGAATGACCTCCCATCACAACGTAACATATTTGCGTTTACTTTTTGTTTTTTGGTTTTCCCCCGCGGGCGGGGCAATATATTCCCCCTTGAAGGAAAATGTGGTTTGGACACTTTTTCTTCTTTTATTTAAGAAGAGAGAGAGAGAGAGAATGAGACCTCAAAACGATGTTACAATGAAGAAGAAGAAAAAAAACCGGACAAATTAGGAGCCATTTTCCCTGATCAAAGGCAAGCAAGCGAAAACGAGTCTGGGCATTCAGCGAGCTTGACTTATTCAGACAACTTCTTTGGAGAGCAGGGCCAACAAGCGTGTCTTCCATTGAAAAGGAGCCTCTATTCAGGATGCAGGTGCGAAGTGGTGCGGCGCATCGGGCACATTATGCGGAGGTTGTTGGAGATTAGTGCACAGCCTTAATAACTAAAGCGCTTGATTTACATTGGGAGGCGGGGGGGGGGAGGAGAGAGAGAGAACTAAGACTCCTCATTCGTGAAAGCAAAATCATTGAACTCCTGATCATTTCGAGTGCTCCTGATATCCTAATACTTGGCATTGTTCTGTGGAGGAGGAGGAGGAGGTGGAGGAGGAGGAGGAAGAAGAGGAAGAGGAAGAGGAAGAGGAAGAGGAGGAGGAGGAGGAAGAAGAAGAAGAAGAAGAAGAAGAAGAAGAAGAAGAAGAAGAAGAAGAAGAAGAAGAAGAAGAAAAAAGAAGAAAGTCTCAGAGCATTCCGGATTGATTCATTTACAGCCAATGAACTCTGCTCCGAACTGGGGCGGGAGGTGACGCGGGAGGTGGTTCTGGGGCGGGAGGTGGTTCTGGGACAGGAAATGAAAGGGAGAGAGAGGGAGGTTTTCCATTTGAATAAAGAAAGCCAACTCCAAAAGATCCCTTCCCTAAAAAAAAAAAAAGGACTCTCCCCCCCCCACTATATTTGCATACAGTGCACCAAAGTCCAGCCGGTCTCTCCCCCACCCAGCCCCTGCCCCGCTTCTTTCTCCTCCTATTAATATTCCTTCCAAGAACCAAAGAACAAACTTTGCCTTTCTTCTTGCAAATGCAATTAGTTGTAAAGACAAACTAGGCGAAGGAGGGAAAGAGAAATGGACCTCTGCCTACGCTGGATCGAGAAGCACGTGGGCTCGATTCAGTCACTCGCTCACGCGCACACACATTATGGAGTGAATCTGGATCTGACCGAGGGAATTCCAAAATCCTTCGTGGAGCGATCCAACTGTCACCGATGAAGTCAAGAGCCCCGCTGCCCTGGGCAGAGGGAGACACAAATCAGTTTGGGATGTGGGGCTTGGACCTTTTAGGGGGTGGGAGAGCAAATGAAATGGAACGACCCAAATCCTCCTGTTGACAGCCCAAGTCTCGAATTGAAGGGCTTGGGATTTCAGCCTTTGACAGTTCATTTCTATAGCGGTCCCACCGATTTCAGCGGAATTTCTTACCTGCGAGGAACGAGTCCTAAGAATACCTACACATACTGGGTAGGTTTAGGTGACGTACTTCCAAATAAACATGATGAGAATCGGGTTAAAGTTAAGCTGCACTTGGGTTTCTCCCACACTGAACTGAAAAGGGTTGACACCCACCTTACACTAATATCCCACCTTTCTTCCAAGGAGCACGAGGTGGCGTAGATAGTTCTCCCTGCCCTCATTTCATCCTCGCAACAACCCTGTGAGGTAGGTTAGGCTGAGAGACTGGCCAGGGTCACCTAGGGAACTTCATGGCATGTGAGTACCTTGCTCCTCTCTTCCAGACTCTTCGTAACCAGACTCGTCAGGAGTTAGAGGGCGGGGCTTCGGGTCAGGGGGCGTGACCAGGTGTGAGCACATGATGCAGCTCCCTTGATGAAGAGATATAGCAGTGCCTAGAATGGAAACGCCCTGGGAATGCTCTTTAGGCCGCCTTCAACCCAGTCGAGGTAATGCCAGTCGAGTATCTGAAAGCCTTACAGTGCTTTCCAGCATATACCACCAGAACAACCCTCAGTTTCTTGCGTTGGAGAAATAATGACCACTGCTTGAGGTCAGATTTGTTGATATTTTGGTGCGGCCCGAGGTTGCGCACGTCTACCTAAGAGCTAGTCGAGATGGATTGAACTGGCTTCATTTCATTCCATGTTTATCCCACCCTTCCTTCAAGGATCTAGGGCAGAGAGGGGCGCACATATTTCTCCACTTGCCTCTTATTGTTTAACAACAACCCTGTGAGTTAGGCTAAGCCGAGAGGAGGTAACCAGCCCAAGATGGTGCAGGGAGCGTCACAACTGGGTATGGGTGGAGAAACTGAACCTGGGTTTTCTTGAGTTGTAGTCCAACAAGCAAACAAGCTACATGACGGAAAGAGTGAAGTGTCAGTGTGGTGCAATGGTTTGCTAGTTTACTCCCAAGTAAACGCCGCTGGACACAGCGGGATTTACGTTTCACTAAAAGTAGTTAGGATCACACTCTTAGAGGAGAGTGTTTAACTACAATTGGGCTTAACAATGAAAAGCGTCTGATAATAAAGGGACTTATTAACTCTCCATTTTTTAGGACTGCAGCCCTAAATTAGTAGGTTTAATTCCTATTTATTTAGCTTGTGGGCAACCTTCAGAGTAGACTTCAGGGGCGATCCTAACCCCATTTACCTGGGAGCAAGTCCATTTGATTTAACTACTTATGAGTAGACGTGGCTACGTTTGTGCTGTTAATCTGCTAAGGGCCTGTTTCAGAAACTTTATGTTTGAAAGTTGGAACATATAACAAAACACCAGCGATGCTTATTCCACAGCACCTCCTCCATCCTGGAACTGCATTATGCCAGGATTACATCCAAAGGAAACATTTTTCTCTTTTTTTAAAAAAAGACAAATAATTAATGTTAGTGGCCATCGCTGATATCCACGTTGGCCACCCATTTGAGAATGTTAAGAGAGGAAGTAATTTCTTATAAACTACCTATCTATTATAATGGAAATATCTACGGCTTCCCTGCCTCCCACCCCTCAATTTAAGTAAGAATCTTATTGGCATTTCCATAAGTTCTCCACGAGTATAAAAGCCATATAATGGGAACAAGGTGAGAAAGCTGTTCAGCCTTGTTTCACCAAGAAAAGGTCGTAAGTCAGGCAATTGGTGTCTGACCTGTCAGGAGAAGGTATAAAGGCTTCTTTCATTCAGTCGCTCACAATTTTCTCAGCTCTCACAAAAGTGTTTTTATTATTCTGTTTTCTTACCTCGTCCCTTAATTAAAAAGCTGAATGATTAGAATAGCACCTGCATAATGTCTGGACCACGGCTGCATACTAATTCAAGAGGCTTTACATCTCGTAATTATAACATAAAATCAGAGATTGAATAAAACAGAAGGATTGTGCCCCTAAAGCCCTGCTAATCCCCTTTAAAAGAGTCTGCTGAAATAATTCAGAACACTTTCCGGAAGTTGGATTACCGACTCTCTTTTTAACTTTGCACAATGAAATGATATTTCACACTTAAAGGAATGTCTGAATTTTTACAACTGTTTCCCCCCCTCTTAAATTGGACCGTTTCCTGGACGATTAAAAAAATAATCTGAGGTACTCCCTATCCCCAATCAAACGTTGTTGTTTTTCTTTTGTGTGCTTGTGTAACACCCACCCACACCCACACACCACTACCCACATTTTCAAGTTTAGGAAAAATACAAGCAGTTATAGTAGAGACCAGATTTATCCGGATGTTTAGCAGCATAGCTAAGCTATTGCTAAGGGAGAGAATAAAATTGTCACGGGCTACCTGGAGATATATTGTTCTAGCCATATCAATAAAGAAATATGCTAAAGAGTGCTGTAATATCTTCAAACTCGACACTTGTGAATAGATTCGGAGTCAATAAAACAATAGCACTATGTTGCATGGCTACATTTTCCCCCTCTTAACTAGTTCAGTTGAGATTAATGTGATTGATTCAGATGAGGTGGGTTGTGGGGTTGTTTTCGACGTTTCAGTGAAGAACAACTTCACCTAAGCCTTGAGGTAGTCAGTTTTAAAGAGGAATAATATAAAGGGTTGGCTTATTATGTGAAAGCATCTGAGAACTCTGCCACCATTCAGTCAGACGAGAGTAAGTGTATTTAAACCGACTGAGCCACACCGAAGGCCAATGAAACAGGTAATAAATGAAGCCCCTCGCTTAACTGGGCTGTGGATTGAGGTCCCCAACACTGCAAAACATACAGAGAGAAAAGGGACAAAAATATTGGGAGAGAATGTAGAAAGTTTTCACGGTTAAGTAGAAATCTTAAAAATATATATGCATATACGTAACTAAAAAGTGATCAGGTTTCTTTCAAGAAGGGAAGGAGATGTTGGATCATTCAGCAATTTTCCAAATTAATGCATTTTCCAAATTTATGCATTGATCGAAAGGTTTCTTCCACCCCCATGTTTAGGAAACGTCACAAGAAATATTTTGAATCCATTTCCCTCCCCCCCCCCGAAGAACTTGCTAGTAATGTCCACGTTCTGCAATCTTCATCGATTTATTTGCTCTTAAGAGGAAGAAAGATGTGCAGAAACAGTTTTGAAAAAGTAAACCTACCTTCTTCAAACTGCATTTTGAATGCTACTGACGTAGCAGTGGCGAAGGGATTCAGCCAAGGTTCAAAGGTTAATTTGCAAAAGAAGGAACTGCTCTTTCAATATATCATTCAGGATCTATCCGTGAAAATAAAACATTTATAATGATGCTGATCATTTTTGCATTGTTTTCACACTCTCTCTCTGTGTGTGTTTTTTAAAGAACTAATTACCACATACTGTAGCTTTCTTTAGTTCCTGAACATGCATAGAAAGGAAACATTTTGCACCTTTGCAAAGGTTGCAGCAGTTCTTTTGAATAAACAAGTAAGAAGAATGGTATAAAAAAATTCCGATGATGTATCATTTCTGCATCCTATCTCTACGGAATAGGGATTATATTATATCAAAATGAATTCTTTTCTATCAAAAGAAGACTTACTCTTTGGTTAAGAGGTTGCATGAGGCTCAAAGGAAGAACGTGCTTTAAATAGATGTATGCATGCCTCCATGCATTTTCGCCTTCATTTGGAAATCACCATTCTCAGAAGGTAACCTAAAAAAATGTGAGTGTAAGCAAACGAACATATGACCCAGATAACATGCTGGGATTTAAGTGAAACTGGGGATATTTCTGGTGCGCATGAGAAAAGTGGGGAGTGAAAGCAGGAGAGGACACTCGATTACCTTTAATTCCCTAATTTTACTCTGGTTTCTATTACTTCTTCCTTTGGTTCTGACGCCAGCAAGAGGACTGATGTACGTGGGAACGCCACGATGCTAAGTTCACGCGACTGTGTGCACCAGTTGTAGCGTGCATCTATCTGACCTGTAATACCCAGTCATCTCATTGGACCCATCCTTTGAGCACATTACATGAAATCCAGCCTAGGCTTGCCTCCCAAATTCTCATGTGTGTGTGCTTAGCGGTCAGTACCACTTAGAAAGTTAAGCGTTAAGGTTTCAAATCTCTCTATTTTCATCGACATAATGGAATACTCTGGCTCTCAGAGTGCCTAGTCAGCATAGACGATATTGCCCCTCGTTTCCATTTGGTGTAGCTAGCTACTGGATGTGAATATACCGAGCCTGAAAATGTGTAAAACACAATCCACCGGAGGAGCCTCTTGTGCAAGCCCCATTGAATTGTATGGGAAGCAGGCAAGACGACGAGAGGGTACTCCTTAGTGACACGACCATGGCCTGTGACCCATCAACCCCTGGTAGATTTCAAGAGTTGTTTTGAACAAAGATTTCAGGAGAGCAATTCATGGAAGCTATGTTGTATGCCTGCAAACGAACATGGCATTAATTTCTCTGGATCTCCACGTAACACAACAGCGCAGGGAACGTTTAGCACAAAGTCAACTTAACTCGTGGCTCGCAACCTCTAACCCCAAAGTGTCCATTGTGTTCCTCCTGGCAAAACTTTCATTTCTGAAACATTCCTGGTCCTTTACTCAGAAAGCGGAAATGTATTTCCAGGAACCGGACCAAAACCCGAGGGCCAGCTTCCGCCTGACACTTCCTTCGAATCTAACCGTCTCTACACGAGAAGCCTGGCGGCGAGGGCGGATCATCACCACCCCCCGGGTCATATACTTCTAGAGAGAAGCGCGGGCCATTCGTTTTTATGGGCATTCAATTAAAGGAGGTTGCAAAGACCCCGAAGGTCCTTTCTTCTTCTGCCTGCCTCCCCCCCCCCAGCCCCTCTCCCTTGTATAGTGTGCCTGGGCGGAAACGGGGCTCGGCCGTCCTGATTCATATTTCTAATCTTCATTTCCTAAAGATACAAATGGCCTTTTGTGAAATGAATGGTCTTTAATTAATGCGTCCGCACAATGCAGGGGCTTGCATGGGGATCGATGCTAGAAAGCAACAGGGGAGGAAGCCATCCGAAATGGATTGTCAGCATTAAAGGAAGAAAAAGGCGGCAGCGTCTATAGAAAGAGCAGGGAAGCCTGCCCACACGTCTCTCCCCATGTTGTCCGAGGGAACCTTCCATGTCTTGCTGACTACAGCCGAGTGTAATGATGATTGCAGGGCTTCTGTCTGCGATTAGGGGCCATATAACTCTTGGCTTTAATAGCCACCGACTCTCCAGCGTTGGGTTGGGGTTAGGGGGCGTTGTTTTGTTTTTTGTCGTCCTGGTTCCTACCCGCCAACCTTGCCGTCTGTAGAACAACCCACATTCCCCTCACTTCCTTGATCTCCTTTCCCACGTTCCACTAACCTGGTCTTCCTCTACCCCACCTTGGTCATATAGTTCGGCTTCTCTGTAGATGCATAGTAACGGGCCGGTGGTGAAGAATGCAAGCAAGGAGTGTGAGGAACACAACTAAGGTGGGATAGAAGCTAGAGAGGAGCACAGGGGGACTTGCTTCCGAACACGCATAGGACTGGGCAGTCAGCCAATCGCCCTATCCCAGCTTTACTCAGATCTAAGCACCGTTTGTAGAAGCACACCTTCCTTCCCAGAAAAAAGGAAGTGCTACAGACGCTAGCCATCACGCACGTTTACTTGGGTGTGAGTGACCTGTCCTGCTTTAGTGCAATGACAGCCCGATCCTATATATAGCTTGCTTGCTCCAACTGATTTCGACGGGACTTACTGCCGAGTGAGCGCGCATAGGATTCCACTATTGCACTGATAATATTTCCAAGCAGGAGAAAGGCAAATCAACGACTTGCACAATGCGCATGTGCAGCAAAACGCAGTAGTTGGCATAGACAGCTAGCAGCGTTCGATAGAAAGATATATACAGTTGTGGGAAGGCGGAGAAATTTGAGGGGACTCATTATGGACTATTCACATTGAAAAAGGGATTGATTACTATCTGCCAGTGAACTAACTTCTTAAAAACAAGACAATCCCACCCCCGCAGTTCTGGAAATATTTATAAAAACAAAACACTAGTGTAGTTGAAAGCAGATATTATTTTCCTGCGCCAAACCATTTCTTGGGCACCATAGCTTTCCAACCCTGACTTGAGAGAATCGTTTATCATTTTCAAGGGGCATTGTTGAAACCACAACGGATACTTGATTTTCAAAGAATCAGCTGGAAAGGGGGGGGGAGAGAAAAGAGAAAAGTAAAGACGAATTTAATCACAAAGAAACAAGTTTTATATTTCTCATGGAGGGCTTTATTTTAAAAGTACAAATTATTTCTCCATAAGACTGAGTTTTCAGATAGCAATGATGTTTTCATTCAATATTCGTTTTTTTATTTATTTAAAAATCCATAACATGTCCATAATATTCCAACAACAATAATTCCCATTACATCGCATTAGAAACCGACCCAAATTATACATGGTTGCTGCGTAGAATTGATTTTTCCTTTTGCTGTTTAGTGTACAAGTGATAGGAGGGGCTTGTTAAAAAAAAACACCTTTCGGAAATAGCACGGTAGGGCGAAAAATAAAACATTTTAATTCATCTTTATAAAAAGAAGCACCGAAGCTTCGTAAATATTTAAAGATACAATAACACTACGCAGAATTTGTACAAATATCCTTTTCAAATAAAGAAACATTAAACCCCTGGGGGAAAACTGCATCTATTGGTAGATTGGAAACTGAATTTGGATTATAATCTTCCTTGTAAGCGACACATGATTTTGAAATCAGTTTTTTAAAAAATGAGATACCCTTATATACTGAAGTTCCTGTATTCAATGGTGAGGAATCATCCATTGTGTGTTTTCTTAATCATCCTAGAAGATGTAACCTGAAATTTGGAAAGTTCCTAGGAGAACCTCTCCCCCCCCTTTTTTTAAAACCTGTACCATCTATGCAGAAGTAAGTGACACTGAGTTCAATGGGATTTACATTTACTCCCGGGTAACTGTGTATCTCATTGCAGCCTTACAGCTCAATCCTCGTTTACCCGCAAGCCCCACTGTTTTCAATGGGGCTTACTCCTATGAAAGCTTCATTGGGAGTCATCCTTACTCCGCTATCTTTTCTCACACCCCCTTTTAAGAATGATACCAACGCCACGAGTTTTCTCTCCCCCCCCCCCTCCACTCCGTTTTGCTAAAGTCTCAAGTTTTGGAGATCTCAAAAACTTTCTCACTATTTTGTGACATTTTTGTTGGCCTAATAAAAGCATTGCCCTAATACTATGGTGTGGGTGGGCGGGCGTTGCGTTGTGTTTCTTCTTCTGCCTATATTTTTCATTCTGATTAAGGCAAGTGCTATTTAAGCCTCAATCCTGAATAAATGCCTAAATTTAAGATGAATCTCATTTATTTCAAAGAAGCTTATTACTTCAGAAATTGTTTAGGACCACAGAGTCCCGCTGGAAACATTTCAAAACTAAACACGATACATAGAAGTCATTATTATTTATTTCACTAGGACTTATTTCACATATGGATTGGAACTGATGATGTACAATTGGTTTAAACGACAAATCCTTCTGCTAACTGAGGTATGGACAGGGTGCCTGCGAATTACACTTCCTAAGACTGCCTCCATATTGCAAGGCCCAGTATCTTCCAATAAACAGGCACCAGTTAAACCACTCTTCTTTCCTCAGCCTCTGAGCCAACAAAAACTTACTGGGATCACTGCCAATAGTTTACACTCGGCACTTGGCTGCGACAAAAGAGGGCCCAACAACGATGCTACCATTTCATGGGGACCCAAAACTACCAGTGTGGCAGAAATGCTAAACTGGTGAGCAGTGTATTCTCCAAGCCACTATCTCATTCCCAAAGACATCTATGGACTCTTGAGTTTGGTGTTGTTGTTTTTTCCTCCCAGTTGAGAGTACCAAGTTGCGGAGTGAGTGGAATGCTGTTACTTTTCTTTCCACTCGCTGACAATAAAACATTGAGACATATGGAAGCCATCGCTTTGAAGGCGTAACCATTTTAGTGCACTGCAGTAGAGAAACGTGCTTTTTAATAGGTAGTCTCAGCATTAACACGAGCCGAGCCTGCAATAAAGGCATGTACGAGCTGTTGCATTCTTTATACTGGGATAATGAGAGGGTAGCGAGGTTCAGCAGCTACAGACTTGGTGTTCATGGATGGCGTTCGTAGGAAGTTGGGTTTTGTGCAAAGAACAAAGGCTTGGGCAGAATTCAAGCAAATGAGTTCGGAATAGAAGATCCAGTCGGGCAGTTCCTCTGGGGCTGAGAAGTTCGGAAAGCAGAAGGGATCCTCTCTCGCTCTCGTTCTCCACCCCCCTCTCGTTTCCCCCTCCCACCCTCCCCACCCTAGAGCTACACGCCCCCCTCCACCTACAGAGAGACAGACATAGGCAGACAGACGTAGGTAGATGTATGTATCTGATTGTATACTGGGACATTTTCTGTCTCCATCCCAACGTTATCTTTTAAGAAGTTTGGTTCCATCTCTTTAGAAACGGTCCCAGCTAACGGGGCAGAGGGAGTTTGACAGAGGGGAGAACAAATCGCTGACAAAGAACCTTTTTACGTTTCATCAGCGTTGTTAGGGCGACAAGGAGGAATTTCTCAGATAATAACTCCCACTTCAAAGATTTTTCAGCTCAATAGAAATTGGACCATCCTTTTTTATTCAGCCACAAGGGCTAGCACTAAAGACGACTCGACTGTTTGAATTTTTTTTTTTGTTCGGCGTGTTTATTTTTCCCCTATTCACTGGGGTACTTGGATAAAATAAACAAGAAGACAATTACTGGAACATGGACTTCTAACTTTCCCGGGACCATGGCCCATCGCCCGTGGCCTCAGACTTGGGAGTGTCAAGTTCTGTAGCCCTGGAAGGCATTAAACCCTAATTTCTTGGGACATGGTTTTTGCCACACACCTAGGATCTAGTCCTTGTTTGTTTCCGTGAAAGAGTCAAGAAATTCAGAAGATTCCTCAGTCTTTGTTCTGGAAATGGCATCCCTTTCTAGTTCAGTCTCTATCTTCAGCAGTGTGTGTGTGTGGATGTGACTGTGTGTGTTTACAAAGAAGGAAATAGTGTCAAAAAGCAACTTAAAGCCGCAGCATTCAGCAAGGAGCTAGACCCTAAGGAGGATGGAGTCAGACACAGAAATATCGAAATGTTACTTGCAAAGCAAAGATCAGCAAATGTATACATTTATGAATAAGAATATTGACACCAACCACTGTTTGGACCGTGCTTGTAGGATGTCTTAGGGTTAAGGCTTGGGGCGTGGAGACAAGAGTTTTGTGAGCTCACTAGTAAACAAAACTGGTCCACTACTGACTTGCTCCTGAGCAGTCCTATTCTAGCCAGGTGGGCTGCTTTGAACAAAAGTGGGTTCTCTACTATTGAGTCCCAGCCCCAGATTTCCATGGTGCAAAATTTCACTCGGCACTGGTAGCTCTTATAAAACAGCCTCGCCCCCCCGCCCCTACTTCTGTTTCTTAATCGCAGAGATCCAAGATGCTGCAACAAAAGCCCTCCTTAGAGAGTAAGCCAGCAAAGCAAGCCAAAGGGGACGAGATGGAGGAAGTCCATCTCTGAGGAAGAGCAGATTGAATGTATTAAGCTAGCATGAAACCAAAGGTCAGTGCAAATGTATCTTAATAGACTGTCTCGAATGGAGTGTGCCTCCTTTTCAAGGGCGCTTGCTATTGCTCTGCTCATTACCATAGCGATCCTAACGTGGCATGTTGATGCACCATAAAGCTCACACTTTCAACCCCCACCCTCCAACCAAAAAAAATAAAATAAAAATCAGAGCCTTTGAACAAGGCCGGGCTTGATTAGACCTTTCTCCTTTTCTTTTCCCTCCTTCAAACCCATTTCCTCGCCTTTAGAAAAGTCGCCATCAAATCCCAAAGGCCGTCTCTGATCATGGCCCAGAAGGAGAGAAACAAAAGTGAACTGGCGGACGGCGATTCAGGCGGCCCCCTTTTTCTTCCTGACATTCTTATCCATTCTGATTATGGGCTGGAACAAGGACCCCCATTCGCGTGGGGGTTTTCTTGCCCCGGAAATTCGGAGGGAAAATATGCATACTCCACGTCCATCACGAACACAACATACAAATGTGTGTGTGTGTGTGTGATGTGGTTTTGGCACTGTTGGGGTGTTTTCTGTTTTATATATATATATATATATATACATCGGTGAGGATGGGAGAAAGAAACTGAGCCGCGAGGGGATGGGGAGAAAGGGAGAGAATCTGTTAGACCTAAATATTATGTCCTTCATGAAAAGACTGGACGGGCTCCAGACTTCGCTTTTCACTCTTTTTAAGTATGACTTGCCTATTGCTATAGAAATCTTAACTCACCATGAAGATTCACCGTTGCGAAGAAATACTTTCATTGTGAGAGACTGCTTTGATGTCTAAGGCATAAGATGCGGGGCTTTTCAGCTGCCTCTGTCTAGATTACCTTGAGAGCAACGGGATAGACATCTGTAACAAGCAAATGAAAAATTAAAGGTGATTAGCCTACACATCCAAAAACCGCTTCTGCAAAGAAAGAAATCAAGAAGAAAAGGGAGAGGGAGGAGGAGGGCCGAGGGACGGAGCCGGGAGGGGGCAACCCAGCTCCAGACAAGGTGGAAGCATCTTTCGCAGATGGCCTCCATCCATCCATCTCTACCTTCTCATTTCCACGACGGCTCCACTAGATCAGAGGGAGTAAACGAGCAGCAGCAGTAGTGGCAACGAATATCTTGTTTTAATTTTTATCCTGAGAATCGGGACGGGATGGTTATTTCTTTGTTTGCTATGTTTCGTCCATTTAACTCGGCGATCTATTAAGGATCTCTCGTGAAGGCAGTGAGAAGGAATGGGGAACCAAGTCATGCACATTGTTCAAAAGGTAGATAGGTGATAGATGGATTGATACCCAGATAGGTAGACTTTCTTCTATTTATTTTATTTTTTAAATTTAATGTGAATGCCTGAATGACACCAACCGCCCCATCTTCAGACGTAAGTACCACGGTGTTCACACTTCACTGGGATGTCCCAGTGAACTCAGTGGAACTTACTTCCGAGTAAATAAGCATATGGTCCTGCTGCACAAGGAAGATAGAGAGAAAGAAAGAGTTCAGAAATGTGGGAATGTTAAGGAAGATAGGAGAGGATATATTGTTTTGATATTATCCCTCCTCACTCACGCTCAGAGCACATTCCCTTTGGAGCCACATTCCCCTGTGTGTCCATTCTAGGCAACAGGAAAATGTTGTACTTGACTGCTCTAGTAATAATACCTCCCACAAGAAATAAGAAATTTCTGTTGGTGGTGGTGTGTGCATGGCTAACCCAAAGACTGGGCTGGACGTTTTGCTTCACTCTCCTTCACTGAACTGAAGGAAATGGCTTTGTAGAAGTGTTTTGGCTAAGATCTTAGAGCGCCTACAGACAAATGGGCCTTTCCATAGTTTAAAAATCGATTAGAATGAACAACTCCCCCTCCCTCATTCCTAAAAATACTGCCTGTAAATAAGTTTCATTGAAGTATATGGGTCTTACTACAAAGTGATGCGTTTAGGAGCTACAATCAGTAAATGAAATCCATATAATAATATTTCCACAAGCATTCCCCCCCCCCCCCCGTCTGGGGAATTCGCTAGAGACAAGGACTCACATAGGGCTGATAAGAATCATATAGCTTTAAAGACCCCGACATATGTTCAAGATTTTAAAACCATTTTATTTTTACCTTTACAAAAAAATAATAATTAATATTTCGAATTGTTATTTTACATAACTACTGTTGTGCGTTTGAAAACCAGACCACCACTGGGTTTACACCACGGGTTCAGAAAAAATCGACACGTCGTGAATGCTTTTGGACAATCCAAGCAACTCAACACAATTACGTCACTCATAACAACTCCCCCCCTTCTCTCCAATTAACATGGATCTCACCTTCCATCCACTAAGGAATCACAAGAACTCACAATTCAACAGAAATAATGCGAGGGAGGGGGAAGAGAAAAGGAGAATATGTTTATGCATTTAAATCCATTACTAGTGTAAATTAAAATGTACCATAAATCATTAAGCCACCCTTGGGTCTGTTTTATTAGTGACAAGTGGGAAGAATATACTGGTGAAAAAGGGGCAGTAAAGAGATTTCCCCCCCGAAAAAAACGTCAACTGAACTGGTAAATTAATCAAAGTATTTAATTGATCGATTTGTTGTACAGTTCGGTAACAAATAATATATTTATAGATACTGATGTTCCTTTTTGGGAGAAAAAAAGCACACGCACACAGCCCCCCACCCCCGCCAAGAAACCCAATTAAAATCCAGACACTGGGCTAATAAAACTGTCCAGGAAAAAACACCATCACAAGATACCAGCACCGACGATCGCAGCTGTACAGCTAGAAATCCGTATTAAAACACTTTGGTTCATTGATACAAAAGGATGTTTCCATTCAAATCGAGGCCATTGTAAACGTATGGGAAGGAGTTGGTCCGCGGAGTCTGCCCTGGGAGGGTGTAAAATAAAAAGAAGAGCTGATGGAAAGAGGTGCGGGGAGGGGGAGGGGGCGGGAGGGGGGGTCTGCTGTCCTCTGTGCCATAATAAATACAAAACGGGGGTGGGGGAGAGAGGGAGGAGGTTTGTCCACCCCCCAATGTATCTTCTCTCCGATAGCCTGTGCAGCATTTCTGATCGAAGGTGACTGACTGGGGGAAGAGGGAAGAGGCTGGGGAGGGGGGAGGGGGAGGGGGCTTGCTCCCCAGGCCTGGGATCGATTTCCGCCCCTCCCCCAAGAACCGGGCCTTGCCGACCCGCCGTTCGTCCAGTGTGAGCCAAGGATCCACAGCACCCCGAAAAGAACAATGCAGTCTCGCCGCCGCCGGCGGGCCATCCTACCGTATTGACTTTAATAAGTGGGCCGGGGCTCGCAGTTCGTGTAAGCGGCCTCTCCCGGGTGAGGTGACGGAGAGTTACTGGGTGGAGTCGGGATGCCGCTGGCCCCTGAGCTCTGACACACGTACCATTCGCTCAGGTTGGCTGCCGCCTGGGTGGAGGAAGCCGCTGCGGGAGGCGGTGGCGGCGGCGGTGGCGGCGGCGGCTGAGGGGGCTCCCGGCCGCAGTCCGACGACGGCGACACCAGCGACGGGGTGGACGACTCGTAGCCCGAGCTGGGAGGTGGGGACTTGCAGTGGACTTTCATGTGCTTCCGCAAGGAGCTGGGGTGCGTGTAGGACTTGTCACAGCCTCGCACTTTGCAGTTGTAGGGCTTGTCGCTCGTGTGCACGTGGGAATGCTTCTTCCTGTCGCTGCTGTTGGCGAAGCGGCGCTCGCAGCCCTCGAACTCGCATTTGAAGGGCTTCTCGCCTGCAAGGAAAAGAGGGAATCCAGGGAGACTTTGCGTAAAGGACCAGGGTGGGGAAAGGTGCGGGTGTGCGTGTTTTATTGGGGTGGCGGGGTGGCGTGTCTGCAGGTCACAGGTTATTGAGCGATGAGCTCTGTGTCGCCCTCGCCCCACCTCGCTTTCCCAGCAGTGGCCGTGGAGCCAAACCCAGCAGAAGCGCCTAGCAGCACTGTATGTGAACAGGATTACAAGGGTGTGAGGAGAGATCTCTAAAGCTGTGGGGTCTTCTGAAATGACAAAGAGGGGAAGCTTCGTGTGTGAGTTTGTGTGTTCATCCCTATCAATGCCTGCCTTCCAGAGGAAGGGTGGAAATGTTCCAGGCCTTGGATGAAGGGCCTGGGGCGACGAGGTGGGACAACACTTTCTCTTCCCTAGGCTCCTTGCCCATCTCGCTCGCTCCTCTTATCCGTACCGTGTCGGTATGGACACATTATTTCCCATCTCACAAATGCCCCTCCAAGCTCTCTCACCTGACAACCCCTTTGCTTCAGAGACGGCTACATAACCTAGGTTAGGATCTGAAACCCCAGAACCTACGGATTCGTGGCCTTGTGGTGCATAGCTTCTTACTAGTCTCGGGCACTCCCACATAAACAACTCCACATGCTGCAAGGCGCCTTCTTCTTGCGCGCACACACAGAGTCGCACAAGAGCTCACATTTGACCTTGCCAATAGGCTTTGGAGGAAAGTGGGATTGCAAAGTAGGCTTCGGAGGAAACGATGAGCAAATGTCAGCAGCCAGCTCATTAAAACCATCGTTTAGATATACCACGGTTGAACCAGTGTTGCACAGGTTTTGAAATCTATCGATCTATCTATATCTAACTAACTATATCTATCTATCTATCATCTATCATCTATCATCTATCATCTATCATCTATCTATCTATCTATCTATCTATCATCTATATCTATCTATCTATCTATCTATCTATCTATCTATCTATCTATTTATTTATCTATCTATATCTATCTATCATCATCATCTCTTTTACCTCTCTCAAATTCATATGGAAATAACTAAATTAATACATAACTTAACCTAAAGGCAGTTTTGGTAGTTTCTGGGGAATAATCTACGATAGAGTATCTTTCCACTTCATATCCTTAGTATAGATTAATGATCTAGAGGGATCTCAGTAGCATTCTGCTCGGAAAGCCAACGCCTTACTGAGTAGGCCAAGATTTCATTTTGCTATCAAGGAAAATCTGCAGAAACTAACAGACAGGGACCTATTTAGCAGCGGAGAGAAAGAGAAAAACAACGACGCAGTCCATAGTGCATTGTCCATGGGAGAACTCATTGATCTGGCTAGATGATATGCATTGGAAACATATTAAACACCATATGCGGGATGAGATATTGGAAAGGTGAGGAGGGGTGAGAGACGGAAGGAAGCCAGATTCCCCAGGAAATCTACTGGAGATAGTCTGTACACCAAATGCTGCATGGGCGATTTTTCACCGATAAAGGAAAACACGTTGAAGCCACGTGCTTTGATGTCTCTACGGGGCACGGATGCCTTATTCTGAAAAACCAACAAACAGAGACGCTTGCGTACGAAAGTCGCGCAAAAAATGATATAACGCATATTTGACAGGGATGGGAAATGAAGGTCAGGATACTATGTGTTTCTTAGAGGCAAATGTTGCCAAAATTGCAGGGTAAGTGCAAATGTGTGTTAGTGTGTGTTTGTTTGTGTAGCATTTTAAAAACATGAGTTCCTTAATGAGGCCATGTTGTATATTCAGACTTCAACACAAAACATTTTTTTTTATTAAAAAAAGCTGTGTCTACTGAATATGTTAAGGCTAAAGTGTTCTTTAAGAAATGTTGGTGGGGAGCTGAGCAACTGCTACTCCCCCCCCCCTACAAAAGCATTCTCTGTCGGTGTAATGATTCAGTGATGATTCCGCCGTGCTGGACGGCTAGTTATTGCAAAGAGTAAAATATGGTTCCACATTTTAAAGAATATCGGTGGCAAATACCGATATTGTTCTCAGGCCTGCGAGAAAACGACGTTTTTAGCAGGCTAGGCATGACAAGTGAGGCTCCGTGTGTACCTGCATCGAAAGGTATTTACTCATTTTGCTTTGTTTTGGCGGGGAGAGAAAAGAAAAGGAAGGTCATCTGTATATTTTGACGGCTCTTTAAGTATTTTAATTATAGTTCCTTGTAAAGAAACAGTTTGACCTTCCGCTACTCAGCTGAAATAACAAATCACGAGGATTGGTGTAGCACAGGCAAGCAGTAAGTTAGGAGGCCCTGGGGAGAGGCCCCGTCATAAACCCAGCCATCGGGCGGAGTGAGTTACATCGTGGTATAAGACCGGTCTTGTTTCTCGCGAGCAGCAACAGAAAAATAAATAAAAATGGCCAGCTTCCTTCCACACCTCGGCACCTTGGCAGAGGTAAATAAAGGCCCCGGCCACAAGAAATGATTGCAGAAAGGGGCTCTTCCTTGTTGGCTGTAGCGCATTATCTATGAATGGTTTCAGGCCTAGGGTTAATGTTAGAGTTCCCCCTGTTAAAAGGATAGGATTCCCTGCGCGTAAATATGTATCGGTCAAAAGAAAATGTGTTTGAATGTTTGTCTCTGACCCGCCGCACTTTTGAAAGTGTGTGTTTGGGGGTGGAGAGATGCGGGGGGGGGGGAGAGGAAGAGAGGAAGCGAGGACTGAGGACGGATGGGGGCAAGGGCGCGCGCGCGCACACACCGCAGCGAGTCGACACCGCCATTTTCTACCCACACTTGTAGCTCTCACAGGACTCGCTATGGAGAGCAATACGTACAGCTTGGAGATTTTAGCATAATCCTCCCAACTCTGGGACTGGATTAAAGTATTTGCAAAATTCTCGGGGGGGAGGGGAGGAGGGATATTGAGCTTGCCAGCGCCAGCACTATAAATTACAAGTTAAAACATACCTCTCTTACTGCGGCCTAAACACCACCTTGGTCACAATTGTCCCTTGGCCAGTTCTGATGGTAAGGAAGTGATTTTTGCTTTCCTTCTTTTGATACCTGTGCTACGTTATTGTGGATTAAGTTCGTTCTCTCTCTCTCTCCCTCTCCCTCTCTCTCATCTCCAGAAACCCATTCCTGTCTGCCCAGGCTCAGGGAAACGCAACGTCATTAATATTTGAGAAGGCAATTATTTTCTCGTTTAAATCTAGAACTGTCTTCATGAATAATTTGCAGGAAGTTCTATTGCCATTTCAGAAACATTTGGGTTTGAGAATTTAGGGCGGGGTGGGTCAATCGAAAACGCTGCATTGTAATAAGGCCTAAGGATTCCACCTCCACTTCTCCCTCTCTCCACCCCAAGCCTAGCCCACCACCACTGCAAAAATAAATTAATTAAGCAGGGAAGTTCAAGCGAAACGACTACATAATGTAGTACATTTTGAATGCTGAACTCCAAGCCCGCACCCTTCCCAGGCACTCAACTGGTTGCACTGATGTAGGTCAAATTTACCAAGAACCCGACCATTTTCTGCTTCATAGACTTCAAAGGAGAAGGCGGCTAAAGGGCAGTAAAAGTTTGTTTACTTAAGAAAAACACTGTAATTAAGGGATGAACTGTGCTCTTCAGTGCTTTCCTACCTAACACGAAGATGCCTTGGTGACATTCGCATTATTAATATTTTAAATAAAATAAGTAACAAAATATTCTCCATCAAATGCACAGCTTTATTTTAAACGTAGTTTTTGGAGGGGGGAAGGGGACCAACCTAACCTGTTAGGTTGTAGTTAAGGCTACGACATTTTAGAACTGCAGAAAGAGAGAGAGAGAGAGAGAGTCGTTGGGTTGTAAGGATATCTTACAATAGGATTATGTCGTTTTCCTGGGAGTTTATAAGGCTGTGGAGTGTGTGTGCAAAAAAACTGCACAGTGGAACGGATTTAATTTTCCAAAAGGGCTTATTTATTATCTTCTGGTGTGTGTGTGAGAGAGAAAGGGAGTCAGATAGGAAGGAGTGGAGTGGAGAAGGCAATAAAAAGCTAAGAAGACCGGCTGCTAAACTAACTCTGTACAACTTCACAGGCTGAATTTGGAAGTCTGAAAACTTTATACCGCCAGTTTCATTCATTCACCACAGATGCTTCTGTGGATTCCGAGGTCAAAGAGGGTGTTGGCAAGGTCTTCCCCTTCAAATAACTTTCCTTTCTGTGTTAACTAGAAAATGTTCCTATTTCTGACAAAAATTTCCTTCATAATTCTGGCCAATGACCGTTCAAAAGGAGCAGGCTAGGAAGACAAAATTAACTCCAAACACACACCACTACTCCCCTCTTTCCTTCCCAGGTTCCTAAAGAGCACCTTCCCATATTTCAATCTCCGTAGCACTTTAAGAAGGAAAAGGCTCTTACGAAGACTTGGGATGAAACATCGCAGGGTTCCTCGTACAAAACAAAAAGAGGGGAGAAAAGCAGCTGTGCTTTTCTCACAAGGAAGGCGGCAGAAGCAGCATCCCAGCAGCATCACTCAAAACTGCCTAGACAAGTTGCAACTTCCATTGTTCGCTCCTAATTTGCGAGCTTGCATCAAGATTGGATGCTTTTCCGTCTCTATAGGGCTTTTTAACTCTCCCCTCTCCAGGAAATCCCGATCTAAATCATGGAAGACCCTTCTTGCATACGCACATACACATACACGTCAGCATTATGCATCCACACACGCCTCAATTCTTCAAACGAAAGACAACAATCAAAACAAACTATTGATCCGATCTTCATTGGCTAGTATTAATTCTATGTACTGTAGAATTATAGCGGGCGGGGGTGGGGTGGGGAGATCGCACATGCAGCAGATAGTTGAACAAAACACGAATGAAGAAAGACCTTTCCATACTGACCTGTGTGCGTCCTTTTGTGGATTTTGAGATTTTCCGAGCGAGCGAAGACTTTCCCGCATCCCGGGAAAGGGCACGGGAAAGGTTTCTCCCCCGTGTGGACTCGGATGTGGTTGACCAGTTTGTATTTGGCCTTGAAAGGCTTCCCTTCTCTGGGACACTCTTCCCAGAAGCAAATGTGATTGGACTGCTCCGGCCCTCCAACGTGCTCCACGGTGACATGAGTCACCAGCTCGTGCATGGTGCTGAAAGTTTTCGAGCATAATTTTTTGGGAGTCTGGTCCAGTTCGATCCACTTGCAGATGAGCTCCTGCTTGATGGGCTGCCTCATGTAGCGGAAGAAAGCCCCAGGGCCGTGGTGTGGAGCTAAATTCACGTTCAGGTTCATGCCACCGTAGCCGTGGAAGGAGGAAGCAGCAAAAGGATCTGTCCTGGAGACTGGTACTGGCGTGAAAGGTTCAGACCTGGCATACATTTCTCCAGGTAGCCCCAGCCTTATCTGTCCGTTTAGATGGCCACCTGGAGCTGCATGGGGAGGTTGCTCATGGTGGAGTCCAGTAAAAAGCGAGGGAGTTCCGGCTTCTGAGTGGTGGTGGTGGAGGTGGTGGTGGTGGTGAGCATGGTGTCCGGGGTAGCTACCTGTTGTTGAGACAAACATTCCATGGTGAGAACCTGTAGCAGCAGAGTGTTGATAAGGGAGCCCTGGCATGACTGGGGCTGTCAGATCTCTGCGCAGGAAGAATTCCCTACCTGATGAAAGAGCATGACTTGGGTGAGGGACTGCGTAAGGGACTGTTGTTGACTGCGCCGGGCCAAATGCTCCTGCTGGACTGGGTACCACCTCGGCTTGGCCTGTCACAGGATGGTGGGGATGAGGCTGAGGGGCAGGGCTGAGCTTAAGGGCCGCTGAGTGATGAGGAGGATGAGAGTGGTGGCGGTGGTGATGATGATGATGATGGAGAGGATGGTGGTGGTGCCCCATGTGTTCTGACCGGAATGGACTCAGCCCGAGGCGGCTTTCTGCAGCGTACTCCCCAGGGTGCGTGGGAACCATGGAGTGGGGATGCCCGGCGAAGCCTGTCATGCTCTGAGGGGAGTGGTGATGGTGGCGGTGATGACGATGACGAGGAGCCCCTGCCAAGCCTAGTAATTTCAGCGCCGTGTTCCGTTTGGAGAGTGAAGCAGAGTCCATTACTGGGCTCCCCCAAAGCCTCCAAGCTCTCCTGGTTCTACTACAATTCTAAAAAGTCACCTGACGCCGAGGAGGGGGGAGCGAGGGAGAAAGAGGAAGAGGGAAAGAGCGGTGGAAAAACTTTTTTGAAAGTCCCCCCCCCCGCAAAGAAAAAAGGTTTTTCCCCTCCCTCTCTCTTGGTCTGGACTATTTGGCTTTGTTTTGTTTTTCCTCCCCGCTTCCCCCCTTCCCCTTTCTTTCCTCCCCCTCCTCTTCCATTATTTTGTGTGTGTGTTTTTTTCCTCCTTCCTTTTTTTTTTTAATGCCTACGTGGAATCCCATACGCTTTGAGAAGCAGCAGCAGGACGCTGGGAGGCTACTGAATAGCGCTTCACAGACTAGGCTCCAACCCAGAGAGCTAAACAATCAGGGCGGTCGCTGATTGGCCGAAGCTGCCTGACCGAAGTCAGCGCTGACAGGTCCCCGCTGAAGTCTGAAAAGATTTAGGAAGGGGTAAAGGGGCGGGGAGGGAGGAAGAGGACTCGGGAAGCAGTGCGCCTGCGCGGCGTTTGTGGCTAATTCCCCCCCACACCAAAAGCTCCTTCCCTTTCTCCTCCTCCTCCTCTTCCCCCTTTGCCCCCTCCCTCTCTAGCCCTAACCAGTGCGCCGAGCTTGTCCGGTGTTTGCATTTACTCCCCGCATTTTGTTTTTATCTGCGTTTAACTGATTAAGGGCCGCTGGAACCGTCTTCCCCAGACGAAACGAGGGGTCCTCCGAGTCGTTTACGCGCTAATGAGCAGTGGTTGCCAAAGGAGGAACAAGGCCTTGAGCAAGCGGCGGCAGCAGCGCCTGGGAGCGCCTGGGAGGCGAGGCTGGCCGGCGGGTGGCTGTTGCTTTCTCCCCACCCCTTCCAAAGACGCTTTGGTTGTCCCCGATCATCTGCTTAGAAGAGCCAGGCGCTTGGAGGTATCCTGGGTGATCTCCTGACTCCTGCATGGCTTGGATCGTGGCTCAAGCCCCTTCTGCTTTCTGTTCTCCTGCTAGCCTCCAACCATTTACTTTTACACACACACACACACACACACACGTTCTTCTTCCACACCCAGCCCTGTCTCTCTTTCTCACTTAGCCTCGTAATGAGCAGACGATTTAATGGAGAGCTCAGATCGGTGTCTGCTTCGGGGCGGACTGCCTGATTGGCCACCGAGCAGCTCATTGTGGACTAACCAAAGTGCAATTCTCAACTCCCTTCCAGTTTCCTTCCTGCAAGAGCAACAACAAAGATGGAGAAGGGGCGGGAGGGGAGGAAGGTAGCACACATCACACAGGGACTTTCACAAAACTTCCGCTCTCGAGGGACAGGGGAGCGGGGGGGGGGGGCGAAATACGGCTAGGCCAAACCGCCGCAGAAATCAGCAGGGAAGGAGGTAGGGAGGAGAGAGACTGCCCGGAGAAGGTCTGCCGAGACGTAGCAAGCTCTCCTCCGTCCCCTTTCCCTGCCCTAACAATCGCCCAGATTATGAATGAATCCGAAAGACAGGAGACGCGCGGGGCTTTCTGAGACCGCCTCATAAATTCCTTTGCCTACGACCCACCACTGTAGGAAGCAGAGAAGCGCGCAGGTTTGTTACCAGGCCTGTTTTGGGCCAGGAGCAAAAGTCTAGATTTTTTTAAAAAAATACAGCGATGGTGGTGGACCCCAAACCCTGGACCAGGCAAGATATTTTCGAGGGATCCAGTCCTACACGCACACTACCTCCACCCTCGCTTCCTAACCTCCAGCCCAACCGCGCCATCAATTTGCCTGCTGATTATTTATAGCACAGACAAATCTCCGGGACTCCCGTCCCCAACAGAAATGGGCACAATGTGGAAGAGACAGGCTTTGCATACAGAAGTCGTCCTGGGAAGCGGAGCTGGGCAGCTAGGTATTTAGATTTCTGACACTTGTTGGCGGCCCAGAGAACCAGGCCTTTAAAACAACAACAACAAAGGCTAAAGTTCTGCCACATCTTTCATTTCCCACGATCACACGATATTTATGTCCCCCTCCCTTTAAAAGTAATACAAAAAAGTCATACCTAATACCTGCAATTAACTGGCGCATATAACCCAAGCCAAATGTTGCAAATCGTTTCAGGAGGCTTATGCAACTAATAAGTCTCTGACCATCTAAAGCAGCCCTGGATGCGTGTGAAACATCGTGTTGAATCTCTTTGCCTCTCGCTGTCAAACGCAATCGCCCACATTCATTTATAAAGAGCAATTAAAAGATCAAGTCAATTTAAAAAGCAACCTGTAGATTAATAGATAAATCTATCGGACGTTATGATGCTCACATTTGCTCATTGTCAAAAGGAAAATAAACCGATTGCAAGTGTACTGTATCCATGATGATAATAAAAGTATAGGGTTTATTATTTTTACCCCCACAAAAAAAGCCATTGAGAGCCCTTCCAATGAATGCTGGAACCCGATATTACTGAATTCAGGTAATTCTGTTCTCCTCCATTTAGTGGGATGTCAAAATTCGGCCTTGAACTCTGGACCTAAACTCCTAAACGTAAAAGTTACTTTAAGTATACCCACTTTCTGCAGAAGGGCAGCTTTCAATTTTACTTAAAATCCAGTAAGAAACACGGCAATTTTAGGAATGTATCCCCCCATTGAACAAGCAGCATTTTTTACTTTTAAATGACATCCTGCGAAAAGAGCCCTTTATTTTTATTTTATTTTTTAAAACTGAAGCATTTGGGCAAAAGTAAAATGCAAAATCGACACGTACTTTAAAAAATAATATTCTTTTCCGCTTTCTGTCCCGTGTTAATAGCTGCACAAGTGATGTCCTGAAACCGAAAGCCGCTCTTAAGTTACTTGTGGTAATGCCCTGAGTATTAGTGAGGTCAGTGTTATTAAAGATGCAATCACAACACTCACTTGAGAGTAATCCCAACTGAATTCAGTGGAAGTTCCAAGGAAACATGCATAGGATGGGCTTTAACTCATTTCAGATGCAAGACTAGGTGGTGAATTAAAAGGCCCCCCCCTCAAAGGAAGTCACATATTAAAGGACAATAACATCATTTCTCGGGATACAGAACTTCAGTTTCAAGAATAAATATTTCTTTCTCTCATCATCGCAAAATTTACATCCTGTCATACAGTAAATAAACTATCTGAAGCCGGACTGAACACTTACAGCTTTTCCACCACTATCCCCTCCCCCCAAAAAAATATTTGAACTTTTTGTTTTTATTTTTTAAAAGCAACGTTTAGCTATACTGTGGAAACAGTTGCCAGTCACTGAATTTTAGAAACCCCCCCCCCGGAGACAGACCTTAGCAAACATCAAAACAATTTCTTGAGATATTCTAAAGTTGCTAGCTAAATGTTGTTTTTGTATGCTTGGGAACAACAATTCCCGACTCAAGCAATTGCCAATCAAATTTACGTAAAGCAGAAAAATAGGAGCCTGCCTCCTGTAAAATATTTTTAATTGCTAAATCGTGGAATATTGAGTTCAAGATTTACGACATGCATAAATAATTATCTAAGAAGCATCTCATTACACTTTATACCATAGCGGGAGTTATATTCTTGTTTTTGACCATTTTTGTACAGATCACGATACTGAGGATAAAATAAAAGACAGCTAAATCGGTATTTATTATTGTATGAATGTAACGCGCGCGCACACATTGATGCCCCGAGGACCTGAAAAGTTACACACGCTGTAATTAACTAGCTCTCCTTACGTAACATGTTTATGTAGACAACTTAACCCCCCCCAGTAGTTCAAGACGACCTTCCCTTGCCAGTTTCTTCGCCCTAAGCCAAAAACATTTCGTCTTTCCCCTTCCTCATCCCTGACCATCTCCGAAGGAGATCACAGAAAGAAAGAAACGTTATAGGAAGCAGGACTCTGGAAGGCTGTTACTTACAAAGGTACTGAGAGTGTGACTTCCAAATAAAGCTGTTTTCCTCATCCCTCCTTACAACCACTTCACCTCTACACTCTTGACATCCTTCAGTCCTGACAGTCCTCAGTCAAGGGAGAAAACATCTGGAACAGTTTATCAATATATATATGTTACTATCGGTTGGCTTAGGCCATTCTAAAATATTGGCATGGCTTCTTGTCAAACGCTAATGGCTTTATCCGCTCTTACTTAAAACCCTGAGGTTCCTCACAGGGGTTTCCCCCCCTTGTTCCCCCCTCTGCTTGCATGAGTCCAATGGAAAAGAAATGGCCCATGGTGTCTCTCTCATTATATTAGGTGAAGTTAGTGCTCTCACTCCTAGCATTTGTTGTGTACCTTGGGAGACATATCTCTGTGCGTGCGTGTGTGTGTGTGTGTGAGTGTGCGCGCGCGCATAAAGGAGACAGAGCAGACAAGTGAGGGAGGGTGGTGATGCAGATGGAGCTGTACACATGACCAGAAGGCGGAGGAAACAGAACTAGGAGGGCCTGAACAAAGTTGCAGAGTTATCCAGGAGACTTGCATCTGCGATGCAGCTCTTACCTGTCTAATGTGCACTTTTCTTTGTGGTTCCCTCAGTGTGTGTGTGTGTGTGTGTGCGCGCGCGCGGTTCATTTAGTAGTTCATTTTGCCAGCAAAACATGTTCGATATATTGAGTAGATAAAACGACCAGAAGAGCAGAATAGCTCACCCTTCCACAAATAAACAAATCGGGATGGCAGGGACTCCCCGCCTTATATTTTAAAACTGTCATGGCCCTCATGGACGCATTCCACTTCTAATATAAATACCGGAGCTGAGGAACTTGATGACAAGGAGAGCTGCACTTTGCAAGAATAACGCCCAGCCCTGTTGCGTTAGCACGGCCACTAGCCAAAAGCAGAATCTAAACTCCCCAAAGGCAATAAGACTGTTTGGTTACTAGCTCCATTGGACTGCTGCTGCTGCTGCTGCTGCTGCTGCTAATACTACTACTCCTACTACTACTACTGCTGTTGGCTTCCCACCGGAGGACCGCAGCCGCATAAGGCGTGGAAGAGACCATTAGAAGTCCTTGCACGTTTGTCCACACAAAATGTTTTGCGGATCGCAGTTTCTCCCCCTACTGACTGCCCTGGACAATGTGGCCCAATTGTAAAGTATTGGCAATATGCCCTTTACTCACAGAGCCCAGTTAAGTCCACCGATTGGGACTATGTAAGCGGGTTTCAATGAGATTGCTGCGGCTTAACTGTCTTGTGAACTGGTTTGAGGATCCTAACAACTTGAACACCGTGGCCCAGTGGTTTCGGGGGGAGGGGTCACAGACTTGCCCTGCCAGACAGTGGGTAGGAGAGAGATGAGGTTTGTTGAAGAAAAACCCTCTTATTACGCACACACAACCACACTGACAGCACCTACTAATAACCATTGAAAAGCTGAACAAATGACAATTGACTTCTTCCGTTTCAGGTTTTGCTTATCATAGCCTAGGAAATAAATGCATACCAGAAAGTAAGCAGCAAAGCAGCCATTCTGCCCTCTGTCTCCCACTGACACCAGCGACAATTATGTCTGCTTAAGTGTCGGCAGGATTGCCGCCCAATGGCGTGTTCTTTTGCTTCCAGTGACCTCAGGCACGAACTGGAAAAGATGTGGTTAAGATTTCTGCATAAGAGAAACCACAGTATTATTTATGTAGGTTGGAGATTCAGCAGAAATCTGTTGTGGGAAGGAGATTTACACTTCCCCCCAAAAAATACCTTCTCGATCAGTTCCAAAGATCAAAAGCCTAAGAGGTGCTTTTTTGCACTAAAACCAGATATAATCACATTTGTTGTTTATATTATCCTATCTTCCTCAAGGAATAGATTATATTTCTGCATAAATACGACACCTGGCTGATTTCCCCAATAAATAAGTAAATACAGAATGGAAGATTGTAAGCTTTTTAAGAAAAACAACAATAAATAAATAAATAAATAAACTTCCTAAACTTTAGAGCAATCATCTGGTCTTATACGCTGCCAGTATTTTCTTTACCCCATCTCTTTAACAGAGTTTATTAGGCTGTATCTGCTAGCAGAATCTGACCTTTAGCTTTTAGTTAAAACAGCCAGATTTTCTGGGCGATTGAGACTCGCAGAAACTTTTTTCGCGTTTTCTATGTCTGTCTCGCTGAAGGGTCATTGAATCAGTGTAGGGAAGTGGTGACCTTTCCGAAGAAGGTCTTCACTGCTTATGAAGAAGGAAAGTCTAGTGAATAAGGGATTTCTATGCAACTCTACCCCTTCCCACTTCAAAAATCGCCTGTAAACGCAAATCTTCAGGGTGCACTACGGACATTGTCGCCTTATTTCGAATAGCAGCGTAGGAATTCATAGGAAAAGGAACCAGCCCGATAAGAGGCTTCCTTAAGCTGAAATATACGGGTGCAAGACTTGTGTCGTGCACATGATTTCGAGGGAAACAATCCATTGAAAACCCAAGTTATCTGGGGGATTAACTGAGTTGTTGATGGGCTGTAAGAGCATAATACAGGGGGAAGTTCCTATTCAGCATTTAGGCAGCC
Organism: Podarcis raffonei; assembly: GCF_027172205.1. NCBI lineage: Eukaryota > Metazoa > Chordata > Lepidosauria > Squamata > Lacertidae > Podarcis > Podarcis raffonei. Next base: position 76,483,147 of record NC_070606.1, read on the forward strand.
GGGAGACTTAAGAGAAGGGAAGGAATTCACCAAAATCAAGAAGAGCCACGTGGAAGGATTGGTGAAGAATCGCCGCAAGATAATGATGAGAATTAAACGTGAACCCTCCCTTTTATTCAGGAAGGTATTGGCTCAGAAAATATGACGGAACATACTGATGGAAAATAAAGGAGAAATTCTGTATCTTTCCCCCCTTTTAATATGCCCTGCTTTTTATGGCTGAAAACTAATGTCTAATTGGGCTAAGCTGCAGGAAAGGATGACAAAGCAGGTAATAGGTAGAATGACCAGTTGTGAAGATGGGATGGCTTCAAATCCTCTTCTTTCCACCAGTTCAAAACTTGAATTACTGAAGATCAACCCAATCAAATGTTTATTTCAAATGGAATACTTAATCTAGTGCCTCAGATTAAGGTATTCCTGTCAGATAAGATGTCAATCAATGCCCTACTTAACTCCTCGCATGGTGGAAGTTGGGTAGCCACCACATTGTGGAAAGCTGGTATACCGGGTAACGATGATACATATCATGTAAACCCCATCGTCAAGATCAAAGCTTTCTTCTTTAATAGGATCCAATACATGTCAAACCTCATTCCAATCAAATCGCCCGTAAATTAATGCAAGATGAATATGTCATAGAATAATGTGACAATGCAATCACAGAGGGTCAGGGGTTGTTGTTTCAATGAGAGAGTTGTCAAATATTAATTCTAGAACCTCCAAATGAATAGGCAGAGAGCAGGATTAAGCACTTGCTGGTGGGACCTTGTGTGGTTGATTTGTGTTCATGCAAGCAAGTTAAACACTAGAGGGGAGGAATCATATATTGTCTTTGGGCTTTTTTTTTTTTTAAAAAGAAAGTCATACTTTAACTTACTTGACTGTCCCAGAAGGTTTCTGTAAAGTCGTTTTCTTTTCCTCATTACAAGGGGAACCTTGTGCTTTATTTTCTAACTTGGTTCCTGTTCAGGAGAGAAAAGTGGCAATATTTTTTAAAGTGTCTAGTTTATATGCAAGTGATAAATAATTGAAGAATGGCGTGAAATCTTTTTTTTTTTTAATACCCCCATCCCGAATAAAAACCTCAAATTGTTTTGGAACTCAAGTCTTTGTGTCGCCAAAATATGGCAGAAGTAAAGAAGGGGGAGGGGGAGAGATGGAAGAGGTGGAATATATTTACAATAAAACATTTCAAAACTTCGTGCATATATTACAGAACTACCCTAGGGCTGATTTAGAGGAAGAGATAGGACAGGAGATTTCCAGAATTCTGCTTTGATCTGACACATACCTCCTGGCTGAGCACTGAGAGGTGTTACCACCGACGACGCCGCATTGTTTATGGACTTTTCAGAGCTAATATTAAACTTTTCAGCGCTAATATCGACTTGTTTGTTTGCAAGACTCTTCCAACCAAAGATGAGATGCTTTAAAGCTGCCACTTTTGCACCGTCCGACTCTTACTTTTCAAAGGAGAACAAATGGCCTGACTGTACCAAGAGAGGAGCTCTCAGTGCAGATACTAAGACTTAAGAGGAGACTTCAAAAAGCAATAGATTCAGCCCATGACTTAGTGCTAGTGGTTAATGTGAACAGTCAAGTAGGAATAATAGGAAGGAGTGACGATAACCCTTGTGCCAATTGCAGAGGAAGTAAATGACCAAGTCTAAATATTGTTGCAGGAGCTCTTTCTGGATATATATTCCTGAAAGGGAGATAGGAAGGAGAGGAACATATACTTTATATAATTTCATAAGAACCAAATAGTGCAAATACGTGAGCTCAAAGAGGGATTTTGTATAGCTTGTAGTTGTTGTTGTTTTTATAAAAAACTACATTAGAAAGATTTCCAATGGGAGTGAAATAAATAAATAAATACTCTTAAAATGCTCAATGAAGTTATTGAATCAAGGAGGGGCTTTATATGGGATGCCCAAACTTGACACTTTTGAATCATTATAAATTATTATGATGCTATTAATTATTTTTATTCTGGAATACGTTTTAATTTTTAAAAATAAACAGATGTGGGGGGGGCAGAGGCCAGATTTCCTCAAATACTATCAAGATGGAGTGCAAAGTCCCCGCACATAATCTAAAATTTGGGATTATTATTAACACCGAAGTAGTGTTCTGACCTGAAGAGGGGGAAAGATAGGATTTCCTGTTTCTTTTTGGCTCGAAAAAAGGAGAGGAAATAGGTGCAAGGTCCATGAATGGGGAAAAAACCCCTGCATTATATACCTTAACCTCACTTATTAATACTTATTTTCTCCTAGTTTAAAGTTTGACACGCACCTCACCCGAAATTTCAAAATAGGGGGCACCGTAAACAGCGTCTGTTTACAGCCCGAACTCTTTCTTATGTATTCCATTCCAGAAGTGCATAAGATTATTTTACTGTGTGAGATGCACTTCTGAGATGAGATGGAACAAGCCTGTGTATGTGTGCGTAGGTGTTTGTGTGCGTGTGTGTGTAGTATTTACATCCAGAAAGGCTGGACTTCTGCTGCAGGTCGGCTAGTCAACAGCCTCTATTTCCATACTAAAAACAATTTGGCAGCACTCAAACCACGGCCGGTAACCCGACTCTCGATGCAGCCAGCCATTCTAATAAACTTCCAGCAAATCTTTTACAGATCCAGCTGACTCTTTGGAATACCATGCGGAATTTGGGGGTTCTTCTTAAGAACTATTTCCATCCTCAAACGGCCTAGTTGAGGCAAGGGAAGCTGCAATGAATCCACCTCCCCTACGCATATTATTTTAAAAGCATAACATATATTTTTCAACGCTCTGAGACTGAGCATACAAGGCTCAAGGTAATCCTAAATGTCTATTACTCTTATAGAGTAACTAAGAAGACACTTGGACAGATCTTGCCTTTCAAGAGCTAGACAAACTGTTTGCGGAGAGCATTAGAGCAACTCTATTCTTGGACGAAGGTTAGGAAATCAGGTTGAGCTAGTCGTTGGAAACGGAAGGGCGAACCGAAGTGCACAGAGACGGGCGCGCGCGGGCGCGCGGGCGCGCGGCTACACACTCGAGTCATTGTCCCGGATACGGTGGGCCCGGCACATGTTCCCGGTCGCAGGTCAGAGGTCAAGCTCCAGGGGTGTTTCCAAAGCCGGCCACTTCAAGAACTCAAGCCTTCAACACTTATCCAAACTGATTAACTACATGATCAACAGTAGCCAAGGAAATGCAACGGGCTTCACCGGTCTCGCCACTGCGAGAAATAGCCAGACCAGGATAGTGTGTGTGTGTGTGTGTGTGTGTGTGTGTGAGAGAGAGAGAGAGAGAGAGAGAGAGAGAGAGAGAGAGAGAATGAGAGAGAATGGCGGGGGAGATGTGACTTTCGTGGAAATCCTTCTCGATTCCCTTTAAGACTTGGATAGCCTAAAGCTCTGTCGCCCTCCTTCTTCTGATCCAGATTTTACAGATATATTTTTTAAAGAATAAAATAAAAATGCAGCAAAATAAATAAGCGAAAGGGTTTGGTGGTGGTTGTTTTTTTTTTAAAAAAAAAAAAACAACCACCACCATGCAGGATGGTAGACATTTTTGCACGAATAAAAAAAGAAACAAGGAGTTAAATGCTGGTGGAGTGGGGTGTTTGTGTGTAAGGGAGGTGGGAGTGTCACCCGATTACGGAAAGCTCCTGATCGAGATGGGAATGGAAGGTCCATTGTGAAAAGCTTACGAAGTCTTGGCTACTAGACCTTTAGCCACAGACATGCTTAACTCCTTCCTAACTGCGCAGGAGAGAGTGCCGGAAACAGAGAAACTGGTGCCGAGTTCTCAAGGGGGAGCAAGACCTGGGCTGACCAATCCCCGCCTCTCGGTTCCAACCTGCACCTCGAGTCCAAAGCAGCGACTCATCTTCCACGGTTGGGAGGCTGGAGCAGAGGTGGACCGAGATAACCGCACTTCTCTAACGCTCGGCACCCTAGGGCATTGTCTGCTTAGGATACACACTCTGATGTTCTCCGCCTCCTGTTCCCTCTCTTCCGAGGCAACCGCATCTCTTTCGTTGCCCTATCTTTTCCCCGTCTGCCCTCCTGTAGTAGGCGTTCAGATATAGGGCGCTTGTCCCAGCGGCACCATGGGAAGCACCTTGATCACAAACGCCCGGATCCACTTGGCGGTGTGGACCTTCGGGTCGGGGAAGGGAAAGCCCTGCCGGCCTTTGGCGGTGGGGCCAGGTGCAGCTTTACCTCCCAGCAGTCTCCCGTGGAGGAAAGTCTCTGCCCACGTGCCTGAAAAGGTGCCAAACCACATCCGCAGAGTGTGTGCGAAGAGAGGGGGGGGACACTCCTAAGGTTCATTCATGCACATAACAAGCCTCCTGAAGGTGAAAGGTTGCTCCAGCGCTTGGCCTGACTGTGGCAGAAGGGAAGCCGCATTTCCTAGCCCGCCCCGCGTCTCCCACCCCTTGATCACCACTTCAGTCACTTACCCCACTCCACCTGTTGAAGCAGAGATCCCCTCATTTCTCATTCAGAACTGACCAAAAAGAAGAAGAAAGTCGAAAGACAGAGGGAGACGAGAGGAGAGGCTGGGGGGTGGGTGGGATAGAGGGGGTAGGGTGGGCAACGGTTGGATCAAACAAAACCAAAACACCTCTTGGGCGACTTCATCGAGGCGGTCATCCTTCATTTCTTCTTTTCTTGCTTTCTGGGAGCAGCTGGGGATTGTATGGAGAGGCAGAAATGAACCTTCAGGATGATATTTTAATGGCTTATATGTCACGTTGGTGCATGTGGCTTTGAACTGGAGCAGCTTTCGTTTCCTGCAGAGAGCATGCCGCAAATCCCACTTGATAACTTCTGCAGCCCACAACACTTGCACACAGAGCGCGCACAGACACACACACACACACATGGACTTTATATCTGAACATGTTCCCAACAGCAAACAAACAAACAAACTTTGGACTGTACCCTTCCACGGTTGTTGACTCTTGAGATGGGGTTAAGTGTTGCTCTGCATTTTGGAGAGGCGAATCTATTCCCTTTTGCTAACTTCAAGTATGTGTAGATTATTCTCTCTGGGACCAAACGTTCCTGAGATTCTTGCCCGTCGCTCTGGGATTAGGCATACTAGAGCGAAAGGGCGAAAGAGCAAGATCTCATTACATATACCAAGTCGAACACATGAAAACACTTTGTATTCCTTATCAAGGGAAGATGCTTCAGACCTGTTGCTTTAGGACCTTAGATGTGTGCTTGTATGTATGTGTGTATGTGATTGTATGCGTCTGTGTACACACACACACACAAACATTGTGTGTGTGCGTGCGTACGTTTGTGTGTGCAAGCCTTCTTTCATGCAAGCAGCATTACCTCCGCTATCGGTCAGAAATTATGAAGCCGTGCTAATAGAACTGCCCGGAATATCCTCCTTTATGCATTGAACCTACTCGGAAATCTGATATAATATAGTATTACACTGCCGAATGGCAGTAAAAAGGTGGTTTTTGTTTTACTTAAACCAAACAGTGTGCCCCTCCCACATTTCACTGAAATATACAGCTCTGAAATAGGAAATATTTTTCGTGCACTTTTATCTGCCAAGGGAATTGATTCCTAACTCCTTTAACAGAAAACAGGATAAATCAGGTTGGGGAAAAGTCATAGCGAAGTCACATAAAGGCTGGACAAAGGTTCAAAACCCGAAGGGCTTTGATTTCTAGTTAACATTTATTAACATCCCTCTCCCTCTCCGTCTAACACACAGGCTCACATTTTCTGTATTGGGGTTGGGGATGGTCCAGGTTAAAATATAATTATTATGGTTTTTTTAAAAAAAACCAAAACTAAAAACACTGTTCTCAGCAAAACGCACCCTTTCTCAAAACTGCACGGGCATCACAGGGAATAACATACCCAAGTTGCTTTGCTTAATTGATTGAGTCACAAAGATTGTCTCTTTTTAAGTAACCATACTTCTACATCTCGACAATCATTTTAATATATAGTCAATGGGTCTTTGTAACAGGAACAAAGAGGAACTATCCGTAGTTTTTCAATAGACTTGAGTTGGGTAAAGGCAGGTTAATCGAGGGGTTGCATCTAGAAAACAAGCAAGTGTTGTATGTTTGCACTGAATCCAAATGTCTGCATTTTCCTAACTAAATCAAAGGGAGTGTTATTTCTTTTTCTGCTCACTCATCTGAAGGTAAGTAAATTTTCTCTGGCGATCACAAGCTTGGTCAGCAACAAAGGCGCCGCCTGCTTTTTCCACCGTCCTGGTGTGGCAAGTTGAGGAATTTCAATAAATGTGACAAGGGTGACTGATTTGTGAACTAGAAAAGGTTTGAGCGTCAGAAAATTTATATTGCTCCTATCTAGCGAGGATTTCAAATACATTATAAAACCCCAGGATCCAAAAGCTCCATGCAGCACAGAAGAGACAAAAGCAACTTTGGGGGAGAAAAATACAGGCTTTTTTTTTTTACCTGAATGAAAGAGGTCGCGTAAAAAAAGAAGAAAGAAAAACAAGAAACAAAGTGCAGGGAGATACAATAACAACACTACACCACACACACAAACAAACACACAGGCAGAAAGTTAAGCGCTCTCACCCACCTGCCTTTTGATGGGTGCTAAAAAATAATTCAGAAAAAACAAAGTGATGGAACGTTACAGCCGTTTCCCCACAGAAATCACGCCTGCTGTTTTAAAGCAAAATCTAATGTAACCAACACATGCGTTTTGGAGAGCATCTGAAAGAAAACAAGGGGGAAGCCCAAATGGAAAAGGAGCAAGTCACAAAAGGACTTCCCTGGGCAGCTCCTTCAAAAGTTGTGTTGTTCAAAGATCTCGATCTCCAGGAACCAAGCATCACCATCACAAGAAAGAAGGATAAGATAGGCACAGGAATAGCATCTACATCTTTCTCTATCTCCATAAAACAGCTATAGAAAAGAGAGCTTTGGAATATTGTCGAGTCAAATATATATCTATATCTATATATTATATATGTTTATGTATATAAAAAGTTGCTACTCCTGTACAAGCCTGTTTGTCAAAAGCGATGTCAATGCGCTTCACAATACCTGGGATTGATGAGCTGAGCTGGCCAATCAGGAGAGAAGGAAGGTTTTGCGCACCCTTAGTTGGAGAGGAAGGAGGGAGTTGCAAGCGAAAGTGGGAACCGCCAGGCACCAATGATCAGCGACGTCGGTCTTTACGTAGCTCCTCCTCCTTCTCCCATTCATCAAGGGGGGGGACGGTGTCGTCTTTTCAATTCATTTATCTGCAGGAATGATTGCCGCTATCAGTCTCGCGTTCACCGCCCGGCTGAGGAGGTGAAAGTTTCTCCCCAGGAAGATAAACCGCAAAAGACAATATTGTGCATGATTTGCGCCGTTTTTTTTTTTTTTAACAAAGCAGGGGGAAAAAAGGAAAGTGAAGGGGGAAAAAAGCCCAAGGAGGGGGAAAAGAGACGGAAGGGGGAAAAGAGTGCAAGAACTGGAAGAGAAGAGAAAATTGCTCGCTAGTCCGCTACATTCCTCTAGCCTCTTTTTTTTAAATTAAAAAAAATAACCAGAACTGAAGGAAGTTTAATTTTTGTTTTGCTCCCCCCTCCCCCGTCTGAGCCTGTTTCCTCCTCTCTCTTCACCATTGTTATTCGCGAGCGGAGTCTTCTGAATCCTTTCCCTCCTCCCCATTGAACCCCCCTGAAAAAGTGCAGTCCGAGAGGCAAGAGAGGGGGCGATCGGTTTTTCTGTGCGCGCGCCGATGTCTTTTTTATTCTTATTCTCCAATTTTTGCAGCTTCTAGATTTCTTCCGCGGGCTCTGCCCACCCCTAAGCCCTCACCCACCCTCTCGTTTTGTGTGTGTGCGTGTGTGTGTTTTGGGTGCGCGGATGCCGAAGGGGGAGTTCCTGATGTGGTCGCTTTAGTGGTGAACGTCGCGCGGACTTTTGCAAGAGAAAGAGAGAGAGAGGCTGCTTGGATTGGCGGCGGCGGCGACGGCGGCTCTCTTCCTCGTCGGCTGATCCGGCAGTTTGTTGGCTGCTGCTGCTGCTGTTGTTGTTGCTGCTGCTGCTGCTTACCCCCACATCTTCCACGTCCTTTCCCCCCCCTTTCCCTCCTTAATTTATATTTTCTTAAATCTTATTTCATTTTTGCATCACTTTTCCTCGGCGGTTGCTGCCGCAGCTGCCTGAGAGCCGGGAGAAGATGTTGCTGGATGCCGGACCGCAGTACCCCGCCATCGGAGTGACGACCTTCGGCTCCTCTCGCCACCACGCCACGGGCGACGTGACGGAGCGCGAGGTGGGACTGGGCATCAACCCTTTCGCCGACGCCGGGATGGGCGCCTTCAAGCTCAACCCCAGCAGCCACGAGCTGGCCTCGGCCGGCCAGACCGCCTTCACTTCGCAGGCCCCTGGCTACGCGGCCGCAGCGGCGCTGGGGCATCACCACCACCACCCGGGCCACGTCGGCTCATACTCCAGCGCGGCCGCCTTCAACTCCACGCGGGACTTTCTCTTCCGCAACCGGGGCTTCGGCGAGGCGGCGGCGGCGGCCAGCGCCCAGCACAGCCTCTTCGCCTCGGCGGCCGGCAGCTTCGGCGGACCGCACGGGCACGGCGAGGCGGCGGGCCACCTCCTCTTCCCGGGCCTCCACGAGCAAGCCACCGGCCACGCGTCGCCCAACGTGGTCAACGGGCAGATGCGCCTGGGCTTCTCCGGAGACATGTACGGCCGGCCGGAGCAGTACGGCCAGGTGACGAGCCCGCGCTCCGAACATTACGCTTCGCCGCAGCTGCACGGCTACGGCCACATGAATATGAACATGGCAGCCCACCACGGGCCGGGGGCCTTCTTCCGCTACATGCGCCAGCCCATCAAGCAGGAGCTCATCTGCAAGTGGATCGAGCCCGAGCAATTGGCCAACCCCAAAAAGTCCTGCAACAAAACTTTCAGCACCATGCACGAGCTGGTGACTCACGTCACCGTGGAGCACGTCGGCGGGCCCGAGCAGTCCAACCACATTTGCTTCTGGGAAGAGTGTCCCAGGGAAGGGAAGCCTTTCAAGGCCAAATACAAACTGGTCAACCACATCCGAGTCCACACGGGGGAGAAACCTTTCCCGTGCCCTTTCCCGGGATGCGGGAAAGTCTTCGCTCGCTCGGAAAATCTCAAGATCCACAAAAGGACGCACACAGGTACGTCTCCAAACCAACCGACCGGGCCGAGCCGCCCGTTGCCTGTTGAAGCGAACTCTCGCGCTTTCCAAGAAGGAGCCAGCTCAAAACAAATCAAAGGGGGGGGAGGGGGATTAGGGAAGAAATATAGGGGTGGGGGCTCCTTTCTTAAACAAATCCACACCAAGAGCCGGGTTCAGTTCAGCTGGTGAATTAATTGGCACTATAAACCAACCAAACATTGCTTTTCTTTTTATTTATTTATTTTTTTAAGTAGGAAAAATCAAATGTACGGTAGGGCTCTAAATGTTTCAGGGAAAAAAGGGGAGATTAGGGTGTGGGGTGGAGGGGAAAAGATGGCAGCGATCTGAATTGTTAAAATTTATTGGTTTTAATTAATTGGTAGTCGAGGCCACTGACTGTCTTACAGTGAGAAATCCTGCTAAATATATGGCTACCTAACCTCAGCTTTCCTTGCTATCTATTTCTCACCCTCTGTAAATATTTAATTATGTGGGGCTATTGTAAGTAATCAGAGCTGTACGAGTTTATGTATTATTACAACGAAACGTGGGGGTTGGGAGCGCTGAAATCACTCGCAAATCACCAGCTCCCTGTTCTAATATTTCTTGTGTTGTCTTTTCCTTCTCCCTCTCCTTTTGGAAAAAGAAATCCCACAACCTGTCGTGTGTTTATCTATTTTTTTTTTAAAAAATCTAAAGCTGGCGCTATTGTGATTTGAACAGTTTAATCAGAAGCGTGCAATGCACTGCAAGTTTAATAACTAATACTACTGTGCAGCCGTGGAAGATTATGTGTACACTACGTAATAAATAAGGAAAGGAAGGGAAGGGAAGGTAAACAAACGCCAAATTTAGCCATAAAAGTGGCAACAACCCTTCCTCTCCTTCCAAAACTGTGTGCAGATGTACTGCTTTGCCAGGCGTTCATTTTCTGGTGAGATGCCACAGTTCGCTGTTTAAAAGAAAAATAAGAAAAAAGGGGAAAGAAAACAGGCTTTGATTTAATTTACTCTTGTGCAGTAAAGTGGGGGGTTAGAATTGGCTGCAGGTGTTGCTCCATACTATAAAAATCTAGGTGCCATATTTCCAATTAGGTCGACTTTGTTTGTTTTTGTAATAGGTGAAAAACCCTTTAAGTGTGAATTCGAGGGCTGTGACAGGCGCTTCGCCAACAGCAGCGATCGCAAAAAGCATATGCACGTCCACACTTCAGACAAACCTTATCTCTGCAAAATGTGCGATAAGTCCTACACGCACCCGAGCTCCCTCCGAAAACACATGAAGGTAAATGCTAGACTCAGCCCCCCCCCCAGCTTCTCTTTTCATTGGGATCTGCTTGGGCCGGGTGGCCTTCGCCTCTCTCCTTCCACCATCGACTTTGCACACCGCTATTTACTGGAGGAGGGGGGGAGGGGGGAGGGAAATAAACATTTATTCCTTATAAACAGTAGTTTATACAGTAGTGACGCGACGTTCCGGACAGGAAACTGGGAAACTAGCCCGTATTGTTCTGTCACTCTGGAAAGGTTTATTAAAGGAGAAGTGATTACGTTGCTTAAAGGCGTGGAAAGTCTTCGTTTCTGGAGACCCGGGATTCCAGTCCTTTACGCTGTAAATTGTCTCACAATGGATCCCGGTTTGGGCTAGCCTGGGGTTGTGCATTGCTTCAGGGGGAGAATTTAAAGAAAAAGACTCGATGGGGAGTCTGAAGGGACACAGGCAGGCATAGAAACTCTGGGGTTCTTGTTCAAGCCTCCGCTAGGATATCGTTCTTCTTTTGTGTATGCCAGGGCCGTATTTATCTTGCATGGCAGTTCCCTGAAATTAGCTGAGAACAGGCGATCTCGGTGTATAGTTAAGTTAAGGGCTCGGCGCTTCTATGAGATCAGCCAACATCCTGATTAGCGAAGCAGTATTTCAAACTTCACGCTTCCACCGCGCCGCCACCCTCCCCCCACCGTGGCATTTAGAGTTCAATCTGTGAGCTCAGCTCCGTGATTTAGCATGTTGGGCAAGTAAATGGGCCAGATGCATACGTGCATATTGTTTGCATGGGTATAACAATATTTATATATTTATCTAGCCAGGGGTGGGTGGGTGCGTGTGCACCCAGCGATACACGTATATCTATGTGTGAATCCACACACACTTCAAGCATTTCCCTTTGTTATTCATTTCTGTTTTCTAGGTCCACGAATCGTCCTCCCAGGGGTCTCAGCCTTCTCCCGCTGCCAGTTCAGGCTATGAATCTTCAACCCCCCCAACAATCGTCTCTCCATCCACAGAAAACCAGACCACAAGCTCCTTATCCCCTTCATCTTCAGCAGTTCACCACACGTCCAGCCACAGCACGCTCACGTCAAATTTTAACGAATGGTACGTTTAAACAAACGAACAAACAAATGCAAATCCAACCTATTTAAAAGACTCCAAAAATTAATGAACACTTTGAAAATCGATCTTTTTGTGTGTTTTGATTTTTTTTTAATGCTGCCCATAGACCCAGGACCGAATCAAATCAAGAATTCTCTCTCTCCCTTTCTTTCTCTCTCTTTCTATCTCTCTCCCTCTCTTCTTCAATTTCTGTTGTTTTGGTTTTGTCGTGTTTGGGGCAAAGGCTTGGAAAGCAAATGGTTTTTTTCTAGAGTGCGTGAGAAGAGCAGGGTTATTGGGCCATCTTGCCGATGTGCAGGGCTTTTTAATGGAACCACTGACTGGAGTTCTTCAACTGCATGTCTCTTTGGGCAGCGCCTTGTTTTCTGTAAATACAGAAATACTAGCTTACAATGTACTGTTTGATTTTGTAAATAGTTATACCACAAGTTGAATAAGGGGGTACGTGGAATTGTGGTCTTTGCATATATATGTGGGGGGAGGGGAATAGGGGAGGGGGATAGGGGAGGAGGTTGAAAAGTGGGGGGGAAGGAGGGAGGAGGTAGCAAATCATCTATTTGTACTGAATGGCAAGGATGTTCTAGTAAATGTGTACCAAAATGTGAATTACTTTGTATTATTACAGTCTAAACGTCGACCTAACAGAATATTATTGGTATTAATGTGCTTTTCCTTTTGTATAAAGTGCAAACATTTCGTCCCAAAGTCCAGTCTAAGTAGTGCAGTAAAATGTTGTTACACGTCCTGTCAAGAAATTCGTATAGTGCAAGCCTGGATCTGCGTGTCAAACTGTTACATTTGTTTATGTAAAGTGGTATTAAAAAAAAAAAAGCTATAAACTATAACCTGTCCATTGCTTTTGGCAAATACAACCACATACTGTATATACTTCCTAATTTCCATATTTATCCGCATGTAAAGGTCCGGTTATACATGTTACAGATATTCAATATTTATGGCTAGAAGAATTGGTATGTACAATTTAGTTTACAGAACTGTTTGGTAACATTTCGTACCTTATTAAAGATTCTGAAATCCCATAATCCGTGGTAGGAATCCTTATTGACTCAGCCTGCTGCTGCTGCAACTTAGCTAGTTTTCAGGACAGTAAACTACAGACTGGACCAAGAATCCTGCCCCATGACTTCCACTCCTTGTCCTACTGTACTACCATTATGTCATCACTAGACCAGCAACTTTGATATTAATGTGATAAATTGATGTGCCCCTGCTGGCATTTAGGGTAGGATGTAATTAGTATTTATATAAATCTCTATGAAACAAAAGTTTTGGGCTGCAATATAATTTAAATGACCGTTGCTGACTCCTAATAATAACAGTAACAACAACTACAGCAGAGTAGCAATAGATTGCATAAGACCATGCAAATCTTGTCGGGGGGGGGAAGGATGAGGTGTTGCCACAATATCTTAAAATGGATTTGCTCTTTGCTACAATCAGTAATTGCGAAAATAATTCATATGTTTAAATTTGAGAAGCTTTTCGGTATCATTTAATCTGAGTCATTTGAAATCACAGGCAAAGTCTTTTTTTATTCTTGCAAGGCCTTCTGCGATCCTCACCTCTTACCCCCAAAGCCACACCATCATATTATATTTCTCTGTTTAGATGCTCCGTTCTGTGTTTGCAGTTGGTCTATTTTTTTACTATAATTTTGCCAGAGTTGTTCCTTACAACAGCAGCAAAATAACACAAACCCAGAGAGGGTGGGAGGGAGTTTATGTAGTTTGATTATCTCTTTTATTTCCCCCCATTTACTTAAGAAATTCGTTCCATTGGCTGGCGGTGATACAGTAAATTTGTAAATGAGAAGACAATATATATTAAAAAAATCTAAATTACTTGTGCTTAATGACTGTGGCAGAACGCCTTTTTCTCTAAATCAGATTGTCTTTCTTGCAGTTTAGTTTGATAGATTTGCAAGCTGTGGTGCTTCCGTTAACTTAGCGACGCTTGTAGGAACCGCTAGGCTTTGTTCCTTGGTGTAGGTTCCATGATCGCCCCATTAAGCAGACAACATATCAACAGACAACACAGATCATGAGCTCTCTGTGTTTGGGATATTATGTCACAGAGTGAATTGCACCTGCTGACCTCTCTTGTAGGCCAAGATGGCATTTTAACAGCTTCTTTTAAAATATAGATATATAGATATTTAGAAGTTCAGCGAGTCAGCCGCAGCATCAACGGCGATGAGGATTTGGGGATAGTGAAGCTGGTTTGGATCCCCAAGTTATCTCAGTTCTTAATACGCATGTCTACTAGCTACTCACCGTATATATTGACCTGGTATATATTTATTATTTTGTGCAGGATTTTTGTAAACAGAGTCATGGGGGAAGGAGAAGCTTGTGTTTTGCTGGAATGTTTTACTTAAATCTACATAGGCCTCTCTGGACCCTTAGGAAGTAGGATCTGGGCCGCGGAGGTGTGCTGCGATGTCTTATAGATCTTTTCAGTCGGAAAGAAACAGTTAAGAAATAGTAGAGCCTGTTTTGTGTTTTGTGTTTTTTTTAAACTTCACTTCCTAGAAAATGTTATTCTAATGAGAAGCTCATTTATCAGCTCTTCCAGTGCAAAGAGCGCCACCTTGCAGGGCCTACAGATACTGAAAGAAGTTCGAGAGAACCATAGAGGCTGAGGCACAACCCGGAGGAACTGCGGCCGAAAGACACGCTGGGTATTCATTTAACCCTAAAGAAATGCAATGATAAAGTTTAGTCGTCTCCAGACCGTTAGCCTTAGCGGGAAAGTAGCAGTTTCAGCGATTTAGTATGCGAGCCTAAATGGAAAAGGAAAGAAGATATAGGGCAATATACAATATTATCTTCCCTTACCCGCCCACCACCAGCATGATTGAAAGGAATCATCGGTTCATTTTTACAAAATCTAGAAGAATCTTAAAAGATAAATGCCATAGCTTCTTTGGGTGTAGATTTTATTATTCTTCTCCAGTGGTAGTTTGTTTTAGAAATATGTTTTATCTGAACGGATTGCCAGGCTACCAATACCGAGTATTCTGTCATTTTCAAATCAGACGATTTTGAACATCATTAAAACTAAGTTCTATCTATGCTTGAAGTTGTATTGTAACACCCCCCAGCCAAAAAAACAACAACCCCATAGTATCCCCACGACCTATAAAATAACAGGCTTCTCGGAATAACCAGTCAGCCACACATATTTGGTTACACAACTCAGCGATGGGCGCTAGAATGTTTTAAAAGTTTAATACATTTAATTACAATATTGCATCTGTCTGGTTTTGAACAGATAAATAGACATGCACTATTTATATGTATGTGTGTGTTTATACACACACGCGCGCACACTCTCTCTCACACATATATGGAGAGAGATCGTGGCTTCTTGTAAGAATGCTTAATTAACTCTTTTACCGAATAAATCAATACCTGGCGAAGATCATTATTTTTTTAAAAAAATACTTGACAAGAATGCTATTAAGAAGAGAGGTTGCATTAAATGGCCTTTTAAACTCCAACCCAGTCTCTCATTGTGCTAGTACTTTTAATGTCTGCTTCGTGAGATGTATACTTCATACTTTTCTTCATGGGCTATTAGGTATGGAAAGACGTGAACGCTGGCTGAGAAAATATGAATTGTTAGAGTCTATTTAGCAGAAACTCCAGACAATGCAGAAGCGGGCTTGTGGGGCATGGAGAGCCGCGCGTTTGGATTATTGAGGCAGCAGCCTGTAGCTCAGATGATGTTGTTTTATTCCCAGACTCCGCGTCATCTTCCAAAGGATGTAAGATTTCTGTACGCCAATGCGGAACCTTTGAAGACCACCCAGAAACACTGTCCAAAATGTGTGGATATGATTATGTTCGTGCGGGTTTTATAGGCACACACACAAACCGCAGGTAGACTTCACTGGCTGCAATCCTGTGTACATTTACTTGGGAGTAACACCCATTTAACTTAGTATAATTTACAGACAAGTAAACACGCAATAGAAAATATCATGCTTTTATCATGCTTGCAGGCAGAAGCTGTCTGCAACCTGAAGTTTTCATAAATATTTACATTTTAAACAATTTCCCCCCAATGCTATCAATCACCCTCCCATACTTTCTGTAAATAGAAAATAGGAGCCCGTACTTGCGAGATAGGGAATGTAATCAGAAGTAGACTTTGAAGTAAAAACCACTGATGTCAATACGATTAACTTCTGAGTATACATGGTTCTGTTAAATCTTAAAATTAAGCTTTTTAAGAACGAGCTACATTCGGAATAAAGGGTAGTGCAAGATCACGTGGAATTTCGACAGTAGTAGAGTGGCCAATCTGTTGCATACTTTACAACAGGAATAATTTTGTTTACAAACGTAAAACATAAACTACAATTCTCTCTTGTTGTTGTTTAAAAAAGAAATTTGCTTTGCTCGAGAGCATATTTATTCCCCAATCCTAAATAATGCAGACTCTTGGTTTCCGCCTGACATTCCACTGAAACGATCAGAAAACGAAATTCCATTTTGAATTATTGATTTTTCACGGAAATCTGACTGAAATTCCCATTTATTTCCCTGTAAAATTCAGTTGATTCTACTTCCAAGTAACTGTTTAGGATAGGAGACTAAGGGCAGGAGAGGGAAGAGGCAAATGAGAGGGCAAGCTGGCCTACAATGTGAGCTCTCCAAGGGAGGCGGGATGGGAAAGCAGGGATGGAATAGTTCTAAATAATAAACTTGACGCATGGTTTTCTTTGAAGTTAGAATGACAACCCCCCGAAAATCTATATGGGAAGATCTATATTTCTGGCAGAGGAGTGGTAGCTGGCGTCTTTTTGTCGAAAAAGGGAATACAGTTGTATTTAAAGGAACTGAGCGCAAGAAATGGAGGGGCACTTTTACGCTTTTTCTACTTCATATACCTCCGTATACCTACACTATCCACCTATAACCGCATTAGTGCCCTGTTCGGTGTATTTATTTACTTGGCTGTGTTTATGTAGCCTTTATGCGCACATTAATAGACTTAACCTGCTCGAATGACGTAAGAATAAAAAGATATTGACCATTCACCAGTTACAAAGAGTTAAAGAGAGTCAGATAACATTTTCGAGAAGAAAGCAAAATAAGGCTATGAAGGTTTTGATGGCGAGTTGGGGACAAAGGGTGTTTGCAGAAATTATATTTTTTTAAATTTAAAGTAGGCAGAGGACAATTTATATATCACTCAGAAATCCTGACAAACCCACTTTTTTTTACACCTGCTGAGATTCCTTTACATGGGTTTTCGATAGGGCCTCCTAGTTATGGTTTCCCCTGTTTATATAAAACTTTTGTTTGGGAGCTAAAAATATACCAGAGACATACATACCTTTATCTAATGTGCATCTAATGGACAACTATATGGCTTAGCTGTAAATTTCGTGCATACTGGTTCAAATCACATATCCCTGCTTGTTTTGCATTTGGTAACTTCGCATTTTAATTAATTTTTATTTGGCTTTCCTCCCACATTGCCTTTGATGCTTTTTTGTGTGGTCTTACCGTAGTACACTCTCCCCCTCCCCCTCTTTACTCTGTCTATCCACCACACACACACACACACACACACACACACACACTCCTCACTCTTAGACGTTTGCTACTTATTCCACTTGTTAACTTAAGTGTGTGTACATGTATGATTATAAAGAGAACAATATAATAAAATAAATGCTTACTTCTCTATTCATTTTAGAAAATAAATAGGATGTGCGCACGCGCGCACACACACACATTATGCTTCTTGTGTACAATTGTAGTATGCCCATTTCTTAATTTTATTGTGTATATCTAAATCTATCTTTTCAATCTGTCTCCTACACAGTACATAACACAGTACATAAGCACTGGATGGTCAGGATATAAATCTTTGTATAAAATAATAAACAAATAATAAACAATTCCAAAATAATAAGTCAATTCAATCTTTAAACCCACCCTTCCCCTTCTAGGTTCTGTAAGTCAGGCCTGCTTCATCCTCGATTAACAAGAAACAGGATCATGTGAAACCAGAGGGCTATTTTTACCGTGCAGCTGGAAGCTGTCATCAATTGGTAACATTTATTTCAGCCTTAGAATGATAGTATAAAATAGCATGAAGTTTCCAGATGACACCCCTATTGGAGGCAGTGTTTTTGAAGAATAATAAATCAAATTAACTACCCAATCATGCTGGCTTCTCCAAGATAATGTGTGTGTGTGTGTGTGTACACACGTTATCCTGGGAGAGTCTGTATTTATATATGTGTAGTGTGTGATAATCTTGCTTGCTAGGACACGATCCGGCAAAATAAAGCACTTTGAAGTCACATTTATTTCAGTGGCAGTATGAAGCATGGGCTTATGCTATTTCCCTTGCAAGCAATGTGCTTAATATTGTTATGCATAACAATTATTTAAATATGGATTATACAAGACAGGCGTATTCAAAGATATACCTGTGCTTGTTTATGTTTGCGAATGTCCTTTTACGACCCCCCCTTTTTTGACAATACTTTTAATGATATTTATTATGTGTCACCCAATTCGGTTATTTCTCATGTGCGTACGTTTTAAACCATTACAATTAAAAAAGGCAAAGGGCAACGACAGAGAAATAGGGAGGGAAAAATAAATAAACAAATAAATAAATTGCATTAAACACACACATACACACATCCCCCGCCACACAAAAAAACAAACAAACCCACTGTAAGGCCACGTGGTTTCTTTTCGATACTGCCTTTTTCACGAAAAGCGAATCTGGGAATTTGGAGATAGGTAACGTATTCTGCTTTGGTTTTTGTTAAGGAGAGTTCCTGGAAAACAAGAAAAGACCACGTTTTTAGAAGCTTCGCTGTGCTTTCTGGCTACATCGGGGCTGCCAGCGGTCTCTAACAGAGTTTTCCAATGCCACACATGAAACAGGCTGCTCTCTTTAAGAACACACAACGCTTGGCGTTAGATGTAGACTGGACGCGCATGCGCCTTCCTCAAGTTCGGGCACAGCTTCCACGTGCTGTTGCATATTTATAACTCTCAGCACTTCCTAAACTGTCTAGAGAAGGTAACCACACAGAGCCTAAATCATCGGGAAACCGTTGGCGAGGCTCCCAAAATAGTTTGGTAGGGGAATATGCACGTGTTTGTTTTCAGGCATCTATGGTTTAAGCAATATCGTAATACAACAAGGCACAGAAGGTTCATAAACCTTGACAGATAAACAACAAACATTGTAACACCCCCCCCACCCGGAAAAAACCCCGAGAGGCTCTATAAGGCGTCGGCAGCAATAGCAGCAGCAACAAGACCATTCTCAAGGAGAATTCTGTGATCGCAGCCACTCCGTGAACAATCATTTCACATCGGTTGAACCAGGAAGCCCTAGAGTTGCCACGCAGCACTGTTTCTGAAAGAAAACTTTATTTTTTACTTTCCTCACGACCCCATATATCCACATCACATAATGTTATCAAATGCATTTTATTCCACGGTTAGGTGGGCCCAACCACTCCTCTCGAATAAATCTTTCCTTAGGCCCCAGCGGTGGCTTTTTCGCTACAGAGTGAGACCCTAACGCTTAGCTCTGGCTTGTCTGTCAAATATCCTCCAGTCTGTCCCTCCTCCCTTTCTCCCAAGCCTCTACACGTCGGACGAGCACAACCTATCGCGTTGAATGAATCCTTTAGCTGGACTCCTCAGCACTAATAATTTTCAGATGAGATATCTGCCTAGGCCAAAAGCTTTCTCTGGTCCTAGGTGCTGACCAGAGCACATTCTCTCCGCCATTCCATCTACACCGGGGCGTAATTTACTTCTAGATCTTGTCCTACTCTTTTGGAATTAAAAGATAAACAGCGTGAAATATGATTGGAACCTCGGACCTGGAAGTGCAGTGATTTCAGTTGGCCTAACTTTCTAGGTAAATGTGTCATTTACAACTATTTAACGTGTGTGTGTTTAGAATGAGAATAGAGCCACCCTAATAGGCCAAGAGGGAGAAAAAGCTGCATAAATAAAACATTGCTTTCTTTTTAAAAGAAGCTATTGTTTTCTAGCCCATTGTCATAATGAGGAAATCACGCACCAGGTACGCAGCAGTGACTGCTCGAGCTATGTTTAGCCAGCCTTACAACTCAGTCAAAGCTCTAGGATTTCACCCTTCAGCGTGCCATTAAAGTCTGTAAGAGGGCACTGACTTAACGCTTAGCGGTACTTAAGCCTCTCTGAGTTATAGGTGGGACTAAAGGCGTGTAAATAGGTGGCACCTCATACAAGACAGTGGAACCTCACTCAGAGTCAGCTTTGTCTCTCTCCCTCCCCCCCCCCCCAATATAGACACACACACACACACACACACACGAAATCACCAATTGTCGATGACAATTTCCTCTCACCCAGTTCACCTCAAGGTGACATCAGGTTCAGACTAGAGACTCATTTTCAAAGTTAGTGGCTGGGCTATTATGGGTGGAGTAAAAAGACTACATGAATAGCATTTGACCACATCTCATTTGTGGACACTCTCTCTTCCTCCTCCCATATTTCTTGCCCCCTCCTCCCGTAATAAAGGATCTGCCATTATCAAGGTTATTTCGCCCTAAAAACAGCAACAAAATAAACAAATCTCTTCGGCGTTCCATTTCAGACCCCTGACATCTAAGCACTGTATGTGACAAGGAAATAACCCTGAGCCGGCAAATAGGAATAAAGGCTTAAATCTACTGTCTCGACTCCGATATCATTTACAACCATTTGTTTACACTAGGTTGGAATTTAAAACTAGAGACTTTTTTTTTAAAAAAAATGTAGGCTTCAACGACCGCAAATGTTTGTCGCAGTCCTACAACCCTGCGCCCACAGAGCATATTTTAGGCAGGATAACGTAAGAGATTTTGGTGACTTTTAAAAAGAGGATTGAAGCAAAGAGAACCACACGCGCGCACACCTTGATCACGTGTCCAGTCAATGTCTGTGTAAACAGATGGATTCGTTTTGTTCAAAACGTGGGTGGAGAAACCTCCGCCCCCCACAACTGTTGATCATCTTCCTTTTTAATCTTCCTTATTTAAGATCACTGCATTCTAAAAACACTGTTGCAAGGTTGCTTTGTTTACGCACACTAAATTAGCCTACTAATCTATACTTCATAGATCCAGTTAAACCCCGGTTTCTTCTTCCAAAATAAAGATGTTTAGATACTTTTTTTCTTGGGGGGGGGATATTAAAATGCTAGGGTAACAGAGAAGAAAATGCAGAAACACAGAACAAGATCCATAGTTAGATGTTTAGACCCTTCCCTTTCAAACTATCTAGCCTATTTTAGTATCTCTTTCATTCTTTTGGCCAATAATTAACAAGTACCCCCCCCAAAAAAAAACCCCTACACCAGCCTGGAGCTTTGTTTGAAAGCTGTTTTGTTTACAAAATAATATTTATTGTCAGGAGATTTCTCCCTCCCGCCACATCTCTTACCTCCGGAGCGTTTACACTTTTCGCTTAGCTGGAGGGAATGTGGAACTGAGATTTGGCCCTGGATATAATCTCCCCGTCTCTTTCCCTCTCCCTCTCTCTCCCTCTCCCTCTTTCTGTATAGATCTGGCACGGCTTTGCTCTCTTAACTCCCAGATCTTTGTTTCGGTGGTGGCGGCCAGAAAGAGCAAGAGAGCGCTGTGCTCTCAACTTCCCTCTGGCTTCCTTTAAAAACAACAACACACAAGTCCTCTTCCAACTTTTCCTCCAGTTATTCACTTCTCAACCCTACTGACAGCATTTGCCGAAAATCTACACTCCAGCTTTGGTAAGTGATGCGTTGCTCCATTGCAAAATGGCACTGCTCGGATAGCCTCTGCGCGCGCGTGTGTGTGTGACGTGTGGAAGAGAGAGAGAGAGAGAAAGAGTGAGTGAGAGAGAGAGTGTATGTTTTGTTTTGTTTGCGAGCAGCGTTGCCCAAGTACTTTCACATCAAGCAGGACAGAGTTAAACTATTGTGGCGTTTGAAATCGCAACAGGAACAAGCATGATCACTATCTGTTGGCTCGGACAGACTTTATGGCACGAAAACTGAATCTGCCCAGCAACTTTTTGTTGCTGGTATTGTTTTTGCTGGAGCTACTTTGAGGAGATCGAGGCCATGATATTTACATTTTTTTATACCAGGGCGTAATAACAAAGCTGTCACGGGGCTCTGAGATAATTCATTTAGGATTTAAGGGCAATGTAATATTATTATTAATGTTATTAATATTAATCACACTAGCACTAGTATTGTTGGAAATAATGCACCTAAAATATCCTTTTGCAATTTAAATGATATCTGCACATAGCGTTTTCCAGCCTCCTCCAAATACACGTTTTCACATGAACTTAAACTATTCTTATGAATGGCTTCTTAATGCGCCCATTCTATTAAATTGTAACTCGGAGTGACTGGAACTCACAGGTATTTAGAAAAGGTTTAATTTGAATTCCTCCTTAGTCCCCCCCCTTCCCTTCCTCCTTTTTTTTTTAAGGAAAGGAAAGTGAACATAACTGCTGTGTAGAGTTGACCTTTCGTTGACACGACTTGGTAGGAGACAGTTTGCAAATGAGGACTGGATAAATTAGATACTAAAGTTAGCGGGGTTTAGATGGTACCCGGCGATAAATCCACTGGAATTAGCCAGAGAAGTAGTTAGCCCTCGAGGTCTGAAAGTTTAGCAAAGTTCAAGGGAGTCTGAACGGCATCTCGAGAGAGCCCTAGAAATTACAATGGAAGAGAAGATGATTCCCTCCGGTGAAAAAGCACAGGCAGTAGCACTAGCGGCGGCGGCAGCAACAACAGCAGCAGCAGCACCTTCAAGTTCATTGCACTTTCAGATCTCGAAAGCTTTGGCTTTGGTTGTTCTCACTTTTCTGTAGTAGTTATAACAATAGCGTGGGCGCAGTGATTTCAGTTCTTAGAAAACCCAGCGCCGAGCAAGCGTGTGAAACAGTACGCTAACAGTTGTGCTAACAAGTGGTGTTACTTTCTTAACGCTGGAAGTGTGAACGTATTGCATTCCTCAAAAACAGCGTCCTTAAAAAAAAAGTGGGTCTAAATAAAGAACTTCGCGGTTTATAAAACTGCACACCGAGTTTACTCGTGGATTCAAATGGATCTCTACCACAGGGAGGGGGAGAGACTTTGGCTTCCGGAACAAAGCAAAAGCTGCACAAACAAACAAACATAACAATAAAAGCCATCACTCTTCTTGCCCGTTCTCCCCTCCATTCTTCTTACGGTGTTTACACAGTTTAAAGGAGCTGGAGATCATCTCGCCCTTGAATGCTTGTTCGTGTTATTAAACTTTATATATTATAAGACCCTCATATCTTTGGGTAGGTCTTAGTATGTGCTTTTTTTTAATAGCATTGGTGTTATATTAAAATCAAGCTGTTTGATTTGATACGGTAATACGAGACTTCCCACTGTCTGAAGGGCGAAGACGAGGTTCAATGCTAGAAAATGTCAATATAACTGCAGAGGACCGCCCCCCCCACTTCCCTTCGCACACCTGCCCCCGGCTCTGTTAACTTGTCAAAGGTTACTTAGTGAAGTCGTGCCACGTACTAACAACTTTTGCAATGGACTAATGTCTGTAAGGCTACAATCCTATCGATACACACTTACCTGAGAGGAAGCCCCATTGAATACATTGGGATTTAATTCTGAGTATCACACAGCAATGCACTGTAAGTTGCTTTCGGTAGGAATGTTCCCCTCCCCCTCCGATCAACATTTGGTGTATGTGTAGACATTTAACGGTTTTCTTGCCCACCTAACAGACTTTCACCTAGCACCCTAGAATGGCAGATTCCACGAAGTCCACGTTTTCAACCATTTTAACTAGCTAAAGTCTTCCTGCGCCAGGCACACGTCAACGAAACTCACTTTTATGTAATTTTGCACAAGATCTCGTGCCAAACTTACTGTTTCTTGGAACAGAAATAAATGATGTTGACTAGGTAAGAAGCAGCGGGCGATTCTGCATTCTCTAAACTGGCAAATTGTCTATTGTTAGACAAATTCTGGGGTGACTGGTGTAGAAGTGAACAGCCCCCTCCACCAAATTATCAGCGAGATTCTGCTTCGGTTAAGTCCTTATCCTGGTCGGAAAGAGATTTCAGCTGTACATAGATAGATCTCAATATCTCCCCCCCCAAAA
Source organism: Podarcis raffonei (assembly GCF_027172205.1). Lineage (NCBI taxonomy): Eukaryota > Metazoa > Chordata > Lepidosauria > Squamata > Lacertidae > Podarcis > Podarcis raffonei. Next base: position 76,506,928 of record NC_070606.1, read on the forward strand.
AATAGGTCTTGGACCCCATTCTTCCACACGCTTTTGGGGGAGACATTGCCAGTTAACCAAGCGTGCTGGGGAGCAAACCCCTTTCATAATAATCGCAATGATCAAGAAATGACTTTAGGCTAGAGGGATGGTGGATGTCTGACAGAGAAGTGGAATCGCACTCAGGTCACATTCTTTGTAGTCAGGTTTTGGTAAAGTACCTGGCTTTCCCTATGATATATACAGTGCGCTATATATGTCCATAAAACAGCAGATACGCATCTATTATTGCCCCCAGTCTTAGACTATGCTGACAAGGTCATGGCAATCTATGTGGAAGAACGGCATTTCGATGCTAAGTACATTAACGTAGTGCATTAGAGTGAAATGAAGGGGACTCGCGTCCAAGGAAGTGTACTTAAGAGAGGAGTATAAGACGTAGGAGCCTTAGTTGCAGCAGGTTTCCTTTAGTGGATGAAGCGCCCTCCCCGTCAAATATAAAGTAGGTCTGGCCCTGGAGGCTCCATCTCGAACACTTGTTTTGGCATATCGTCTAGCCTATAAGTGAATGCGGAGTAAAAGGACAGAGGTGTTGGAAACATATTTTAAGTTTGGCGAAAGAGTAAGCTTCAAATCACAAACTGCAACCTTTCCTGATTTAGTTCTGACCGCCCAACCTTAGTTAGCGCAGCTACCTGGGTGTAAATCGATCTGAAGTGCATAAGAATGACTACTCGATCCTAAACAGTATCTAAAGAAGCGTGATTGACCTCAGTGGGGCATAAGTGCTTTTCGGACAGCAGCTGCGATCCCATAGCCAGATCACATCACCTGAAAGTATTCCAATCCAAACTGAAGTCCACGAGACTGGAGTTCTCATTGAAGTCAGCTGAGAATGAGGCTCACGCAAAAGGTCTTTCCGGTGTAGAGTGCCCAGCGTGTTTAGGATTCGGGTGTAAACTGGTTCAAATCCAAGTATTGCAATGTATTTGCATTGGGAACAAGCTCAGATATCTGATTACATTGTTGATATTACAGAAATCTACCAATCCACGTTCAGGAGGGAGAGGTGCCAATATCGCTGTGCGCGCGTTCAGACCTCCACACACCCTACTACTTTCTTCCAGGTCGGATTTGAACTCTCTGAAATCAATTCAAATATATATTTAACATAAACGGGGTTTCTATAAACACAGTTTGGTCGGAATACAGTTTGGCTTGCTGGGGGAAACATCACCTTAGGATGGTGTGCGTGTATATAGAGCACTTGTGTAGATATACCACATGTGTATAAATTCGCCACCAACTGCCATAACCCGGGGAGAAGATGGAAACAAACTGGGGGGAAAATCAGAATAGAAAAATAATGGCAGGTTTAAAAATTGTCTTAGCAGAACAACTCATCTAAAAGCGGAGTGGGTGGGTGTCGTCTGACAATATCCTGAAAACAGGCATATGTTGAAAATAAATTAGAATTGCTATCAGTTCTATTTCAATCCAGTTTTTATTGCAAGGCACCACATAAAAGCAGTTTGTAAACACTGTCTATACTATCTTCATCCTGCAGTCTGTCATTTTTAGACGGTTCTTTGTATCTGCAGAACATTTAGTTAATTAATCATGCTTGCGTTTTTCTTTTCTTGTCTGGAATCCACAGTTTAAGGAATGCGAAATGGTTCAGCGTAGCGCACGCTTTTAGACGACTGTTTACTGTCTACTGCTGTTATCTCTACTTTAGCATGCCGGCTGCAAGAGAGAACTACGACATACCTATACGTCTGGGCTAATGTAAAAAGGATAATTTTAGGAATGGGAAAATGAAAGATGGCCCATTCATGGAAAAAGGGCAACTCTTCTCCCCATAGCTAATGCCAGATTTTCAACTGACTACTCTAAGAATACAGTATCACCTAATCCCATGGATTTCAGCATGATTTTCTTTCATATAACAAGGAAACCAAGATCGGTGTGCAACGTTTTTATTTTATTTTATTTGGTAGACTCTTTAGCATCTTTCTGTTCCTTAGCCACCCCTGGGTTCTTTTTTTCGTTACTAAAGCCAGCTTGTTGGGGGGAGTCACTATGACGAACTCTTCCTCTTTAGCCTAGTGTTTGTGAATGAATTCCATTGTGTCTTTCTTAAAACGAAAATAAGTTGCTGTATGACGTAACTGTTTTGATGTAAAGTTGATGTAATCAGGAGGTGCAGAAGAGTCAACAAAACGTGTTCTAAATTTACACCTTTCTCATATAATTAGTTTTCTCCCTCTAACGGGAGTCTAACATCTCTCCCCCCCCCAATATCTTTAATTGTTGAACGTTCCTGGTTGCAAGTCATTGCAGCCAGAAAGGTTAGATGTATGATGGTGTGCTTTCAGAGACTTGAAAGGGGTTTCCCAATCCATGCACTCCATATTAAGTGGCTTGTGGATTGGGCTCACCACTAGCAGCAAGAGACAGAAAATGTTTTCAAGGTATTAACTTGCTAATAGCCATGAGGTGTGATCGCTAGGCTGCATTCATCCATCTTCCCTATGAATCATTTGAGAGGTTCCTGTTGTTTTATTGGGAACAGGATCAGACCTTAAACTGAAAGTGGGAAGGCAGTAAAATGATTGCACAGGTGCAGGGCTGCTTTTGATTATTAATAATTTTTGTATTGAGGACTTAATGTACCTGGTGGACTTAATTATTTTCCTGCAGTCACTAGCAAACATTTCATTTTAAAAATAAACATATTTGACTCCCCAAAAGACTGAGAAAGTAGAAAGTAAACACCTCCAACACCAGAATTCATCAGTTCTTTATCTACCTTTAAGGTAGAACGTTAACTAAATAAACACAACTGATTTCACTGTTTGAAAAACAATCATATATATATATGTTTAGTCAGAAGCAAGTTCCACTGTGTTCAGTGGGATTTACTCACTTGTGAGCATGTTTAGGATTGTAGCCTTAGGGTTTTATAGGCCTGAAGGAGCTCCTTAAGTACCATAAGTGTTAACATAATAAAAACGCCATCAAAATAATACCTGCATAATGACTAATATTTCTGTTAATTGCTTTAAAAATAATTTCTGACACTGTACTACAGAATCAAAAACAGGCTAATATCATTCTAGTACTATTATCTAATATTCAAAATACATGAAATAATTTTAATTCACTTACCCCCTTTTAAATGATAACTTTATAACAGAGGGTGTCAACCCCCCCAAAGAATTATGCATACCATAATTTTATGATTAAAATCTTCATGCAGAAATATTTCTTTTGAGTAGGATATCTCCTATATCACAAATTCAAATACTGCAATTCATATGAAAATGCATTCCAAAATGTTATATGGGGCTTTAATCTATCATACCAGGCCAAATCATTCCTTGTTACTGAAAAATAAATCTCATTGACATAAACTGTATTCTTTCATATCAGAATTGCAATTATATTTAACCATTGAGATATTAGAACTCATATTAAAAGTCATACACACCATCATAAAGTTGCTTAATAGGAGATAAAGAGACCCTGGAATGAAAATATAAAAACAGAACCAAAATCCTAGCCTCAGAAAACACTGAAAATCTATCTGGCAACCATATGGAGTGTTTCACTCTCTTCCACACATCCTTTTGATTATCTTATCAATAAAGCCAGAACTCCCCCTACTTGCTTATTTAGATATATAGCATTATCAACAGATTTTTTTTTTAAAAAAATAACCTCAAATTCATATTTGTGCATTTAAAATACACCTGTGGGCCACTAAGAAAACAAATACTTGGCATCAAGTATTTTTCTGAACAATTGACTCATATTCTGTAACAATTATGCCTTATCAGATAAGGAATATGATCCAACACAGAGTTAGGTCTTAGTTAAATATTCTTAAATCTGTGTTGGATTGTGACCAGAAAGAATATGTACCTTAAAAAAACAACACCCCACCATCACTGCTACCATCATAATGCTATACTAATAAAATGTATTATATCGTGGGGAATGAAATTGATGCCTTAGGAAAGAAATGCCAGAAAGCAAACGGAATAAACTCCATTCTTTATACCTGTGAATTTACTTGGCATTTCTTTATGTGCTAGATGTATATCTCTTTCTTTTTCTTCTTTTAAGTAAACAGCACAAAACACTAGCAAGTGGCTAATGTCAAACATTAACAAGCAAACCAATGTCAAATGTACACTTTATTTTGTAAATTAGTTAGAAGCATCTACATCACTGTTGCTTGTTTATAAGTTAACATGCCCAATATCAGGTCCCTTTGGGCAAAGATATATTGTCATGAGCTATTTTCTCTGGTTATCAATTGATACCCCATTTTAAAGTATGTTATCAGTGCATGGTTCTTATTCAGATTGGGTTCTACAGTTATATGCATATAGTATTTTTGCCTGACAATACTGTATAAACATAAGGTGTTACATTGTATGTGCCAAAAATTCTTATTCTGTGATTAACAAAAAAGAAAACAACTGTATGTGTGTAATTTTTGTATTCTGTATAAATGCACTGCGTATTTTATACTATCGACTCAGTATTTGAGGGTCTTTTTATGTGTGTGTGTAGAATGTGGGATTTGTTTTCTTGCATTTTTGCAAAAAACACACACCCTGTGCAGTGAAGTGAGAAAATGTGTTATTATTAAGGGACAGTGGGATACACACGTAGGAGAAAATTAAAGCCAGGTAGCAAGTGGAATTCCCACTATGATCTATGAGGGCTAGTATCTTTCCTTTTTTTTTATTCAGAAGAAAAAGGATATCAGAGAGGAATGCCAACTCTAAACCCGACAGCAGATCCTATGCAGAATTTTCGAGAGAAAGTGGGGAGAGGACAAACTAGTTTATAATGCAGCCTTATTGCATGTATTTTCATGGAAGAGAAATGATCCATTTGTTTTTGCCTTTATCAGATTCAAAGCAAGCAGTTTGAATTCCCCCCAATATGTGTACTAAGTGCATAAAGTATTTTGAATAAATGCCATGCAGCTCTTTGGTAGCTTGCAATTACTGTAGCACTGGGACTGTGCTTTGTGTGTGACTATAAATCCTGCAAGCTAGCACTGTTATTTCTAACACACCATGCTGGATTTTATATAAGTCTGTAGGTTTTGTTCCAAGGAAAACAAAATAATGAAAGAATATAAATATTAGATACCATTGCTCCAGTGTATGGTGCTGTAAATCTCTGAAGGTTTACAAAGAGGCACTGACAACATGTTGTGCAGCTGCATGTAACACCATTTAATGGTCTGATTTGATGAACTAGTTTCTCAGCACCTCATTGACAATCACTGATCGTACACAAACAAGTTTTGGAATGTCCCATAGAGCTTTTCTAACACCCTTATTATTTGTTCACCCTAAAATAAATTCAAAAGCCCCAATCCTTTGCTGCTCTTAACTCAGAGAACAATATTTTATGTGACTTCAAGGGGAGTTGTGTCTAAGAGGATGCTGAAATGCTGTCTGTATCACCTCTGTGCAATGTCTCCACTATTTCCCCCTCAACAATTTAAAGGACAAGTTGACAGTACTCTTGGACTGTGTGAAAATAAGACACATTTCTACCAGGGCTAGCCATAAGACAAGACGTCTCCAACTCCCATAGCTCAACAGGTAATTTAGGCCACATTGTCATAGGGCCAGTAAGAGCTGTTTCAATGCAATGCATTGTATATGCAATGCATTTGTGATAAGCAGCACACTGTACACTGAAAACATCAGGGCACTGGAATAGTATTACAATATCACTATACAATCATATTAGATTGGCTCCAGAGTGGTTAAAAGGTTACAGACGTCCTCACTTTCAGCAAAGCCACTGCAGAAGCCCAAAGGCTTGCAGCCTATTTCTCTCACCCTATTATCATATTTTGTGCAGTTGTGTGACCTTAGTGGATTCACCCCAATTGGACTCTATGGCATAAAGTATAGAAATGCAAATTAAAAATAATAAGCATTATTTATAGGCACAAAAACAGGCAGTTTTTCAATTCTACCAAAACTGAGTTTCAGAGAAACAAATGATGGGGAAATGTGCATGGATGAGGGAAAGAGAACAACTCTGTAAGTGTCCCGTGGTAGCTCAGCTGACCGAGAATCACCTGAACCACTTTTACTGGAGCAAATAGTGGACACAAATGTGCTAGAAAGCTATGAGCCAGCACAGCTCCAGAGAGGTGAAACAAAAGCATTATAGATATAGACCAAGTGGGGAACTTTGAAATGTAATAATAAGTACATACAAATATGATATATACATAACGCACACACACACACACAAACGTTTGCTTTTCCGGCATTAAGTTTGAACTCCTTCATTAAATTCTGATTCTCAAATTAGGCACAGGCAGTGAACTTTTTGATTGAACTGCATATGGCAACTTAGTATACTTCAATGAAGTTAATTCAACTTAAATAAAAAAAATACATCATCTTTATTGTCTTGTGGATCACACTTTTATTTGGCTCTGTAACCTACCCTGTTCCCATGAACTCAGGGTGGTGCTGTAATTCTGAAGATGAAAAATGGAACAGAAATGTGTTGAAGCGGGTATTCTAATTTGCCCTGTACATGTTTATCAAATATCTTTTGTATGCACAGAATTCCACTTGTGCCTCTTCCTCTAACATGAGAGAGAATCTGCTTTATCATAAGGCAATGGTTGTGTGATGGAAAGTTTGTTCGTAGATGTCCATAGGAGGAGGATAGCAGCAAGGCTTTTTGTGATGTTACTCATAGTTACTCATAAGAAAGATCTATAAACACCAGAAGAATGTAAGCACCTGAATTTGTGCTTAATTTTACATTGATTTCTTTAGGTTTTTTTTTTTAAAAATTGTATACTATACTACTTATAAGAATAAATTATTTGTATAACTTAGATTACATTCAATATGACTAATTTCTCTTAAATTCTCAAAGTTCTCTTGAAAAATTGGTGAATTGTACCATTGGGCTCTGAACAACCACAATGATTAAATGAAATTTCTGATATGGAGAAACATCATAGACATTAACATAGCCACAACTAATACGGTTTAACAATCAAATAGATAGTTTTTCTGCTAGTTGCATATGATAAAACTGTAATGAAATATGGAGTTCTCTGTGTGCACAGTAAATGTATGGCTGGGCTCCTTATATGTTATATTTATTAAAGAAAACAAGTGATCACACTGCAATATTAAAAAAGGTATGTAGGAAGAAAATAATAGTTTCTATCTTTTGAAACAGCACCTTCTGAGAACATATGTGGGTTTAAAAACAGTTGAAAACTGAACATTAAAAAATCTCAAAGTATTGATGTGTGCTTAAATAGTACCATAAAAGGAATGGTTTGTTTTCAGTACCCAGAAATTGCACTTGTTTTACTGAAATAAAGTCAAATGAATGCTTGTATCTAAATTTGGATGAATGAATGGGTAGATAGGGCCACCAACAGGAGGGTACAGGGTGTATACATGTACCAGTCCTGAGCTAGCAGGAGCCTCAGACTCGTAGCTTGAAGGAGAAGGAGATTATTAGTTGGACCTTCTGAAGAAAGTTAGAGCACAAAACAGAGCCGCAGCTCTAAGGTTCACCACTTGGCAGGCAGCACCATTGCTAATGAGATTTAATCATTGTTTCTAAGCAATCAGAGGAACAAATGCTGACTGCTCTCACCCTGGGATGTGGAGGTGCCCCCTCCCAGAGCAGCAGCAAAAGCACGAGAGGCTCACGGTTGCCAGCCTGATGCTGGAGGATCCTGGGGTTAATGTTTGTTTAAGAACTTACTGTCATGTCCAGATTATTTTATTTACTCCCTAAGTGTGCTGCCTATACAAAATGAAACACAATTTACTGGCTTTGATATGTTTTACTCAAAAGTAACCCCTCGAAAGAGATCAGGCTTCTTTCCTACAAAGAAAAAAGGGCAATGTTGGACCCCTCCTCCCAGTTTTCCATGCGTCCCACTCAGCCACCATGGGTTCAGTTGTCATCACTGGGCTGTTATTGATTAATATGAGCACCCATTTTTTTTTAAAAAAATGAACCAGAAAACAACTTACAGCTGCAGCAAGTTAAAATTCCTATACACCGTACACAAATAAAGATGTAAAAATCACTTTGCTGTCCTTGATAAAAAGTATATCAAGGAAACCAAAATGATTTTCATATCGGTTTTGCTGAGAGTTGTGAAATTGCATATATTAGTTGCTTGTTGTATCTTGATTTAACTATCAGGAGCTCAAGACTATGTCTCCCTCTTCCCCCTTTTATCTTTATAACAGTTCTTGGAGGTAGGCTAGGCTGAGAGTTTGCGTGTAAATAAAACCCCTGCGTCCAGTCACGCTTCCCTGCGTCGCTCTGCTCGGAAGCTGACCTGGCAGGAGAGCAGAGTAGCAGCGGTCCTGTGTCCGTGTGAGATTAGGGATAAATCAAGTCCAGAGACAGTCCGGTTCTTATCTCTAGAAGCGTTTATTTACAAGCCATAAATCAGTCACACTCCATCGGAACTTGGTGACATTCTCAGCCGTGCTCCAAAAGCACACAAGCAGCCTCTGTGCCGAGCTGCTGCTCAGTTGGAAGTGAGAGCAAGTCTGAAGGCAGAGAGACGCTGTGACTCACTGCTCTGCGACAAGCTCCTCCTTCTCCTCCTCCCAGATACAGGACACCACGGAGTTTTGACCCTGTCAGCTCCAAACTCCACACCCCCTCTTGTCCTGCATCTGGGGACAGTAGCCATCAATGCTTTCCCCATACACAGACCCTCACAGAACTCCCCGTGCTTCTGGAAGGTTAACGGTTTTGTGAAACCATCAGCGAGGTTCTTGGTTGAGGGACAGTATTTCAGAGCAACTAGCCCCTCGTGAACGCTCTGACATACATTCTGGAAACGTATGTCCAAATGTTTGGTCCTCGCCTTGAATTGCCCTGTCTCAGCCAATTTGAGGCATGGTTGATTGTCTTCATGCACCACAACGGGCAGACAATTCTCTCCACAGATTTCCTCGACCAAACACACATAGAACTCCAGTTCCCTGCAAACCTCTGATAGCGCACTGAACTCAGCTTCAGTAGATGAAAGCGCTATGAGACTTTGCTTCCGGGACCTCCACCCAATCACTGAGTCCCCAAACTTCACCACTAGGCCTGACACTGATTTGCGGTCCTCAAGGTTAGCCCAATCCGAATCTACCCAGGCGGTCAGCTTGACATCGCCCTCAGCTGACATCTTGAGGCAAAAGTCTTTGGTATCTTGCAGGTAACGTAGCACCCGCTTAACACCATTCCAGGCCTGCACACTAGGACTTGAAGCCTCTCTACTGAGCAGATTGACAGCAAACGCTATGTCTGGTCTGCTCCACTGTGACAGATATAGCAGACTACCCAGAGCTGACTGAAAGAGCTCAGTGTTTTCGAACACCACGCGTTCTACTTGCTGACACTCCTTCACGTACCCAGCCTCCATGGGTGATCTGGCACCTGCACAATCAGACATCCTGAACTTCTCAAGCAACTGCTCAATCTTACCTTTCTGGCGAAGCAAAAAGCTTCCATCACTTGCTCTTGTGATCTCTACGCCTAGATAGGACTTGACATCTCCAAGTTGCTTCAGCTTGAACCGCTTTCCAAGCTCCTTAGCAAACTTCTCTACCTGTTCACCTGTCCTTGCCATCAGCAAGATGTCATCAACAAACACCTGGGCCACTTGCTGTTGCAAGCCTGAATCTCTAATGTAAAGACAACTGTCTGCAAGAGATCTCTTAAAACCTAGCTTTTCTAAGGCTTCATGTAGGCACATATTCCAATTCCTGGCAGATTGGCGTAACCCATAGATGGATTTGTGCAACCGCCACACGACGCCTGGCTCACTGACTTCAAACCCTGGAGGAGGAAGCATGTACAACTCCTCCTGGAGATCTGAGTTCAGGTAGGCGACATCTACATCAAAATGGTTCACCTTCCAACCTCTCTGTGCTGCTATCGCCAAAAGCGTTCTCAAAGTCTCCGCCCTTGAGGTCGGCGAATAAACCTCTGTGAAGTGGACACCCCTTCTCTGTGTGAATCCACGGGCCACTAACCTCGCTTTGTACTGTGGTTCTCCTGCTTCTGTGGGTTTAAGACGGTAAACCCATCTGCAGCCTACAGCTTGCTGGTTAGCCGGCAGCTGTGTGAGTGAGAACACTCCAAGAGACTCCATTGAGTTCATCTCCTTCTGCATCGCCTCATGCCATTTGCTGGCTTCTTCCCGAGGCAACTTCTGAACATCCTCAAAGGATTCAGGTTCACATCTAGCCACACCAACCCAGACACTCGTGGCTTCATACCTTTCAGGTGGCTTCCCTTTGGTTGATCTTGCTGACCTCCTCAGCGTGAATTCTGGAACTGCGCCTGATTCACCTGGATCAACCCTCCTATCCTCTATGTCAGAATCATCCCCCTCTGACCTGCTGCGCCGTTTAGGGCGAACAGCTGGTTCTGCTGGCGAGGATGGTTCACTCCTTAGCTCAGACTTGACAGAGACCTGTGGAGGGGTCCTGGGACTCCCTTTCGGAGAGATACGGATCCTCTCCCTTGGAGATCCCGGCTCTGGACTCTGTGGCTGTGGACTGTGCACCTCAGCAACAGGTTCAGCCTCACCCTCCTCCTCTTCCTCATCTGAGTCTACCAGAACTTCCGGATTCCCGTGAAGACGCTTCCACCCACTCTGCTCGCAAAACTCAGCACTGCCGCTAATAAGCAGCTTGGACTGGTTTCCAGTAGGGTATGCAAAGCGCCACGCCTTTGAACCCGGCTCATAGCCTACAAAGATCATCTTCCTGGATCTTGGCTCCCCTTTTCTGCGCATGGCTTTTGGAATAAGAACCCAAGCCGTAGACCCAAAAGTGCGCAGAAAATGTACTTTAGGCTGCTTCCGGTGAAGCAGAAAGTACGGTGTGTCCCCTACACTGGAATTGAACACCCTGTTCTGCAGGAAACATGCTGTCCTATAACTCTCAGCCCAAAAGCGCTGTGGCAAACCCGAGTCTGCCAACATAGCATTCGCTGACTCCTGTAGCGTGCGAAATTTTCTCTCTGCAACCCCATTCTGTTGCGGAGAGTGGGGGGCCGTCAGTCGATGACTGATACCCTTCTGCCTGAAGAACGATTGCAGCGCAGAACCTGTGAACTCCCCCCCGCGATCAGATTGAAAGGAAATCACCTTGGTAGAGAACCGTAGCTCTACCGCTGTGATCCAATCCCTGATCAGTGCAGCTGCCTCTGACTTCTGTTGCAGCGCAAAAACCCACGAATGTTTGGAAAAATCGTCAACCAGAAGCAAAACCCATTTAGATCCAGCTAAAGAAGGTGTCGGCATGGGTCCCGACAAATCTGCATGGACAAGTTCAAAGGGTTTACTGGTTCTCCTCTCAGACCTGGGGTATGAGCATGTTGTGACCTTTGATTGCTTACAGGCTTGACAATCTAGGTATTTGTCACATGCTTTGAACTTACACCCAATGGTGTTGCCTGTGGCCTTCCTCACATATGACCACCCTACGTGCCCAAATCTCCTGTGCCATAAGTGTATACAATCATGGTGTGGTGGGACATTAGCGCACTGCCCTTGGGCGTCGTCAATGGACTCTCCACTAGCCCCATTTTCCACCAGCCCCATTTTCCCACCAGCCCCATCTTCAATGGGCATCTCCACCAGAAAGAGTGTGCCTTTTCTCTCGACACTGTAGATCTTCTTCCCATCCCTGTAGAAGGAACACAAATTGTTAGAGAACAGAACATCGAACCCAGCAGCCATAAGAGCTGGCACACTTAAAAGAGAGTGGGCAAGCTCCGGAACCACAAAAGCTTCTACCCAATGATCTATAAAAGAACAATAAAGAAACCCAGATTCAGTCAGTGGTCTTTGAGACCCATCTGCTAAGGTAACATAGCGTCCAGTTTTAACTGTCTTGCAGTTCCTCAGGAGCCCTGAAGATGTCACCAGACAATGCGACGCTCCAGAATCGATCACGAGAGATAAAGAGTGTCTCTGGCTGTTTTCCAAAGATGCCGTGGCGTTTCTCGCACTCCCATCGGTTGCCATGGCCACAGCCTCTCCCCGGCTAAGGCTTTTGCCTTTTCTCAGAGACGCCATCGCAGCTGTGAGGTGATAAGACGCCTTGTCTTTGTTTTTCTCCTGGCCTGCTGCTTTCCCACGTCTTTGCTGGGAACCGGCCTTGGGAACCTGCTTTGTTGACATTCCACGCCGGCCGGTCTCCTTGCCGCCACCCTGCGCCTCTAGCGGACAATTGCGGACCAGATGTGTGTTGCTACCACACCGATAGCAGCTCTTGGAAACAAAGGCTCTTACACAGTCCTCGCCACTCCTGGCTGCTGCCCCCCCACTCCTTCTTGGGGTGCAGCCTGTGCCCTCTTTCACAGCCCTCTGCCGCTTTGATTCTTCGTCAATCAAGCGTCCGCTAATATATTCGATCGTAAGATCCTGTGGTGGCATCGTTTCCATCGTGAGAACCAAGTTCTCATAACTCCTGTCCAAAGAGCTTAAAAGCGTGTAAGCCTTAAGTTCATCTGGGAAGGGCACATTGAGCTGACGCAGCTTACTGAAGATACTCAGCACCTGAGCAATGTGATCCCTTATCGATTCCCCTGGGGACAGCCTCTTCTCAAACAGAGAACGTATCACATGGATCTTTGCCCCAGCAGTGGTCCTCTGATGCACTCTAGTCAGAGCGGACCAAATCTGATGACAGGTACGTAAGCCATCAATATGAGGGAGCTGTGATGCTTCGATCGCCATCACCACATGGGACATTGCTTTCTTGTCTTTCTTTGCCGCCGCTGAGGCCCTCTCCTCCTCTGCGGGAGTTGCATTGGGCGGGGCCTGGACTGGATCGGCCTGCGTGCATTCCCATAGCTGCTTTCCCTCCAGCCAATAAAACATGCGCTTACTCCAGTCCTCCCAATTGGCCCCATTCAGTCTTTCAAAGGGGATATTGAAGCTCTCATTGCCCTGCTGTGCAGCAGCCATCTTCCTCCCCCCGGGGCTTCAGCGTACTCACAAGTTTGCCAGCAAGTCGGACTCTCGAAGCAGCCGTTCCTCTTGGCTCTTGGCTCCGCTCTCCGGCATCTCCCGGCAGGAGATCACAGCAACTCACCGCTGGCAGCCTTCCTCCCTTCTCACACTTGTCAGGAAACACGTAGCGCCATAACCTTTGCGTGTAAATAAAACCCCTGCGTCCAGTCACGCTTCCGCTGCGCCGCTCTGCTCGGAAGCTGACCTGGCAGGAGAGCAGAGTAGCAGCGGTCCTGTGTCCGTGTGAGATTAGGGATAAATCAAGTCCAGAGACAGTCCGGTTCTTATCTCTAGAAGCGTTTATTTACAAGCCATAAATCAGTCACACTCCATCGGAACTTGGTGACATTCTCAGCCGTGCTCCAAAAGCACACAAGCAGCCTCTGTGCCGAGCTGCTGCTCAGTTGGAAGTGAGAGCAAGTCTGAAGGCAGAGAGACGCTGTGACTCACTGCTCTGCGACAAGCTCCTCCTTCTCCTCCTCCCAGATACAGGACACCACGGAGTTTTGACCCTGTCAGCTCCAAACTCCACAGAGAGTTGGTATCTCAGACATCAGAGCTGTGAAGCCACACACACTTAGAGGTGTGTGGGTTGCTGTTGTTTGCTTGTTATTAATCAGGGTTGGCAAACATTTTTGGTTTTGGTTTCATTTTGGTATTTTGCTGTAAATATCAGGACTATGAAGTGCTGCAGTTAAAACAAAGGGGCAGCTATGAATCACATTATATACTTGTATCGTCCATTTCCACTCAGGAGTGCAAGGTTATGTACATTATCTCTCCTCCCCGTCCCACTTTTATCTTTGTAATAGGATCCAAATCAAAATAACAACAACAACAACAACAACAAGAACAACAACAACAACAATAATGGCCTTGAGAGATAGGCTAGCATTGGCTTTCAAATTTTGTTGGTGCCCTGTGTGAAACCAACATTTGGTGCCCCACCACCTTCCATTCTAAGTCATTGTAGTAGCACCTCCCTGTAGTGCCCTCTCAGCTCAGCACCGAGTGTGAGTGAACTGGTCATGCTCCCCTAAATCCACCTCTGAGACCAGGATAAATTAATATATGTAAATAAGCAATAGTTCTTGCCAATAGATTGAGAGACAGGGAACATAATCCATAAACAATGTACTGGGCCCAGGAAATCCTGCTGGTATCTTTGGATAGACAAATGGAAGCTATTTGTGTATAGAGGATCATGTAGCCCTCTTATAAAATTATGCAAAAAAGTATATGCGTTTGAGAGAAGGCAGACTTTCAAAGCATCTCACAAGTGTGCAAATGACCAAATGATTGCACATAGACATGCTGAGGCTGCACATATATGAGAACAGTCTAAAAAATTACTCCCAACCTCAACAGTAAGGAAGCGCTGGCCACAGCAGGCCTGTTAAGATTGTATGACTGCGGACTCTTAAGCTTGTCTGGGTTTTTCTTATGCATGTAAGCCTGTACTGTTTCTGTATCGTTTCAAAATCTACCAAATATCATATGCTGACAAGAGTCTTAAGGGAACAAATAGGATAAGAGGGAGCATTTTGTTCATTTTATGGAGCTACTTGTCATTGAAAGTGTTTTATGATTCTTATCTCAATCATTGTTCAACAACCTTGCACAGTAAATTATATTATTATTATTCCTAGATTTAGGACTTGGAGAACTGTGGCTGAAAAACAGTGGCATTTTCCATGCAAAAGAATTGATTAAAGCTGCAATCCAAGGCTCCCCCTTACACTGTGGGGGTTTGGCTTGAGTGAAGGCATCCCTCTGCCTGCTTCTGCTAGCTCAGCTGGCCTACTACTTGCAAAGCATGTGGGTGGCGTGCGAGTGCAAAAATTGTTGTAGCCCAGAAGAAGGCACTGAAAAGTGTTGTTCCAAGGCAGGCTTAGCAACTTCAGGATCCGCTGGATCCCAAGCCGCTCTCACAGTCAGCACTGGCAAGAATAGCATCAGATCCAGGGAGAACCAGTATGCCAGTCTGTGCGATAACAAGCCTCATATAATCAACTTGCTGAAGTCTAATTAATGCATGAAGGGGTTAACGCTATAAAGCAAGCTGTCCTGTTAGCAATATGGCTTCTTCTCACTTTGGGTGCCAGGAGGTTTGAGCTGGTTGTTGCAGCTCAACCACATAGCTCTCACCAGCGACTCTTGTGTTCCTACATCAATAACTTAGGAACTTTTACCACTTCATACCTAAGCTAAGTTTTATTGCCTGTGCAGCTTTTCTTTTATGAGAAAGCACATGAACCTGACCTTTGAAGAGTTTGTAAGTAAACAATTTTTTAACTTACCAAATGTGTGGTCTTTTCCTATGTTGGGGGAATTGGGAAATTTCAGGATTCACTTGGAACGGCGTATTTTACAGTTCTAACAGCAAATATTTTCCCACATTTTACTTGGCTGAATATTGTGTGACTTTAAATCTCTGCTGCAGTTCTCTCACCAAAGATTACTTGCCGCAAACTTGACACCCGGGAATATTTGCATCAACACAGCCTGGAGATGGGTTAAGGACTGGGCCCAATCTGCATACCCACCCTTCCACCACAGTGGAAGTAACAGTCCCAAACAGTCTTACACTGTCTGAGATCATCCCCCCCCCATAGCACAGGATGGTTGTACACTACCCTGATATTTTATATGGTGGTATATGAATACTTAAATAAATAAATAAATAAATAAATAAATAAATAAATAAATAAATAACTAAATAGAGAGCACATTTGAGCGATTAAGGAAACAATCCAAAGCAAAATCTGTTGGGACTTAGGGATCTGGCAGATCTCCAGTTGAGCCAGGAGCATCCTGACATAGCTGGGTTATTCCAGTAACTCTCCTTCCTAGCTGGAGATTCACCAATGTATTTTCCCCACCCCAGCTGAGCCTCAGGTGGCTGAGCTGAGCATATGGCAGATCTTAAGCTAGTTAATAGAAACCCCAAAAGGGGTGTGGTGTGGCACATGCAGGACTGGAGAGGGAAGACTTCTGATGGATACTAATCATGTTCGACTCAATCACATGCCCATGCGACCCAGTATTAGTTAAGCTGGCAGAAAAGATGGAATGGCAACCACCCTAAAGAAAGATGGGAGTGAGCAACTGGATTTTTTAAAAGCTTAGATCAGGAATCCCCAAACTTGGCCCTCCAGAAGTTTTGGGACTACAATTCCCACCATCCCTGACTACTGGTCCTGTTAGCTAGGGATGATGGGAGTTGTAGTCTCAAAACATCTGGAGGGCTGGCTTAGATTTGGGGACGCCTGGCTTAGATTCTCCCAGTCAGGACACTTGAGATGTCTGCTATTATGTGTAAGTGATATATTTCTTAATAATCAGCAGCAAGGTATTTCAGTTATGTGAAAGGAGAACCTCTTAACACTTATTCCTCACCCAAAGGATCAAAGTAAGGATGTGACACCTTTGGAACAAAACGGGAACTTTATTTACACTCAGTGAGGTATTTACAGTTTAGTGCAGGCATATGCAAACTCCGGTCCTCCAGATGTTTGGGACTACAATTCCCATCATCCCTAGCTAATAGGACCAGTGGTCAGGGATGATGGGAATTGTAGTCCCAAACATCTGGAGGGCCAGAGTTTGCATATGCCTGGCTTAGTGGTTACTCTGTTAAGGCACAACACTTCATTTCAACCAAACACTCTTTACAAAGATAGTTAAGAACTACTTTAAAACGGTCTCTGAATAGTCAAATTCCTCCTAGAATAGCTATTGGACTTACACTGCCAGTAAAACGCTGTGAGACCCTTCTAGGATCATTACCCTCCCCTCAGGGAAACAATCTGGGTACTCCTGCCTAAAAAGGTAAAGGTAAAGGGACCCCTGACCATTAGGTCCAGTCATGACCGACTCTGGGGTTGCGGCGCTCATCTTGCTTTATTGGCTGAGGGAGCCGGCGTACATGTGGCCAGCATGACTAAGCCGCTTCTGGCGAACCAGAGCAGCACACGGAAACACCGTTTACCTTCCCGCCGGAGTGGTACCTATTTATCTACTTGCACTTTGGCGTGCTTTTGAATTGCTAGGTGGGCAGGAGCAGGGACCAAGCAACGGGAGCTCACCCCACTGTGGGGATTCGAGCCGCCGACCTTCTGATCGGCAAGTCCTAGGCTCTGTGGTTTAACCCACAGTGCCACCCGCATCCCTGCCTAGCTAACCCCTAATTCAGCCCTAGCCAGTCTTACTGCTCAGCCAGCAGTAGCCTTGCTCCGGAACAGAGTTTGGATCTGGTGTACCTCACACCACCTTGTTTTACATTAGTTTCTTGTATACAAGATTGCTTCTTTCAGTAGTTTTGATAGGACTTAAATGAGGAGGTGATTCAGAACTCTATAGAGAAGAAACATAGTGAATTGTGCCCAGAGGACTTTAGGAAGCCACAGTACATAATGAATTATTGGGTAATTATGCTTCTGATGGACCATCACTGGCACCAGTTGTAGCCTTTTAATAGTCTTGGGTTTCACATGCAAGACTTTGTAACAGTCAGCCCTTGAATATACAAAAGCACATATGAGGGATGCTAGATCTGAATCCAAAACATCTATGTGGGTCACCACTGCCACCAAACTTCCATATATTTGTATACCATCTATCTTTCCTCTTACAAAATCACACAAGGAAGGATATTCAGAAAGAAACTGATTTGCCTTGACCTGCGATGCACGTTTCATAGCTGAGCAGGAATGTGAACCTGGGATTCTGATGAAGTCTAACATTGTGGAAAACTTTCAAACAGCTTTCAAACAGAGTGCTTTGAAACTGCTAGGTGGGCAGGAGCTAGGACAGTGCAATGGGAGCTCACCCCGTTGCAGGGATTCGAACCGGCGACTTTCTGATCAGCAAGCCCTAGGCTCTGTGGTTTAGTCCACAGCACCACCCGCATCCCCTTTTAATCAGAGCTAGATATGTGTAAACCCACTAAAGTAAATGTCCTTTTGTGTGGCTAACTCCCTGGTGGTGACAACTGGCCACTACCTCTGCTGCTATTATCATTTAGCAAGTGTTCAGACACTGAGTTGTATGGTTAACTTGATTTCAGTGAGTCTACTCTCAGTGCCACTAAATCAGTTTTAACACAAATTTACAAGTCAACCAGCTTATTATTATTATTTATCTAAGTTGCTGTTCAAATTTTCACTCTGATTAATGACTGGAAAACGCACACATAAATTTTAACAAAAGTTTCTACAATAATTTACTACAAAAAGTTACTCCAATAAAACTTAACATTTTATACACTTTAGGATTATAGGTTTGTTTCCCAAATATTATACTTTTGAGGGTTTTTAAAGTAATATTTAGTATTTCACTATTCAATATTTAGTAACAGGTACTTGTACTTGCTGCTGTTAAAAATCTGCAGAGAGCATAAAACTTTTCTATGGATACTTTTACCTTCATTAAAGACAAACATCTCTTTAATTTTTTTTTAACTCACAAAAGAAGACTGAGAGGAAAATACAGTGATGGCTAACATTTCAGGTGCCACCAGTGAATTATTTTTACATAAACCTCAAGTGAGTTAAATCATTTGGCAGACTATTCTTCTTGCATGATAGAGCATGTGTTGAGTTAAAAGACATTTTTACAAGGTCGTATGGAAACGGGGCTAATACGATCACAATTTTTCAGGTTCTGACCTTATTGCTGTTGTGCACTGAGCCTACAAATTGGACACTTGCAACCCTATTACATGAAAATAAATTGGAAATGACATTTTATTCAAGCAGATATATATGTGCCTCTTGATATTCTGAGGAAAGGGCATTTAACTTTTATTTACTGCTCTAGTAAAATGTAATTAAATAGCAGCTATGTTGATATGTCAGGATAGGCAATGATACAATAGTCTCACTTACATGTCTGGGGTTGGTTCATCATTTTGCAGCTGAGTGAATCCTTCATGAAGTCAGTCAAGATCCATCCTGTAAAGCAGTATGAAACATATCTACATATATCTTGGATTTTTGTTACGAGTATAATAAAACAGCTGATACGTCAGGCTTAAATATATTTGCTTGAAAGCAGTTCCTACAGATTTTAATGGAATGCATTTCAGGGGGAAAGGTGGAATAGCAGCAGCAGCAGCAGCAACAACAACAACAGGGAAAAATATTCAAGATAGAATCATAGGTAAAGGTAAAGGTAAAGGTAAAGAATATCAAGATAGAATCATAGGTAAAGGTAAAGGGACCCCTGATCATTAGGTCCAGTCACGGACGACTCTGGGGTTTCGGCGCTCATCTTGCCTTACTGGCCGAGGGAGCCGGCGTACAGCTTCCGGGTCATGTGGCCAGCATGTCTAAGCTGCTTCTGGCGAACCAGAGCAGCGCACGTGTACCTTCCCGCTGGAGCGGTACCTATTTATCTACTTGCACTTTGTGCTTTCGAACTGCTAGGTTGGCAGGAGCTGGGACCGAGCAACAGGAGCTCACCCCATCGTGGGGATTTGAACCGCCGACCCAGATGTGATACAGGAGTCCATGAACAGGCTCCACCTCCATTTATTTGAAAGATCACAGCCAACACAGGGTTTTGGCTTTTTAAAAGCCCCTTTTCTCCACACCATGCCATTTCTGTGCACTGCTTTTTAATTTTTTTTAAAAAAAGGTATATAAATGTTTAAAACAACAACAAACCCAAGACAAATTTCAGTGACAATTACCCCTTTCAAACTGTTATTTGCCCTAGGAAAATGTCACATAGCAACATAGGAAGTTGCCTTATACCTGTTTAGACTATTGGTCTATCTAACTCAGTACTGTCCATACTGAATAGCATTGCCTTTCCAGGATTTCAGACAGGGTATCTCCCAGACCTACCTGGAGATGCTAGACCTGAGAACTTCTGTGCAACACAGATGCTCTACTTTCCTAGTCCACCAACAGTGGGGTCTACTTGGGCTGCTTTGATGTTAAAAATATACCATAGGAAATCCTACTCATGATTGTCCCACATCACAGCTAGTTTGTCCATTACACACCAGAGACCTGTTGTTCTTGCTTTCTCCTGACCTACCAGTCCCACTGGGCATTAGTCACCACTGGATATACCTAAAAATTCTATACCTGCCTATCACCTAATTCTGTATACAGTGGTACCTCTGGTTACATACTTAATTCTTTCCGGAGGTCCGTTCTTAACCTGAAACTGTTCTTAACCTGAAGCACCACTTTAGCTAATGGGGCCTCCTGCTGCTGCCACACCGCCGCCACCGCACGATTTCTGTTCTCATCCTGAAGCAAAGTTCTTAACCCGAGATACTATTTCTGGGTTAGCAGAGTCTGTAACCTGAAGTGTACGTAAGCTGAAGTGTATGTAACCCGAGGTACCACTGTAATGTGGTTGATAGTCAATGTGACATACAGGCACAGGCCTTGATAACATATCCCCTCTTCTTTTTGCCATAACACAAAGTAGCAATTGAAATTAGTGATGTTACTGAAATTCATATTTACCCAGTTCAGTATACAAATGTGTCACAATGGTAATTCTTGGCTTCAATAACAATGAAGCACAATTTCCTAAGGAATGATGATACATCGTGTCCTCCCTAAAAGAGGGCACGTGTTGCAGTGAGACCTGGAGGCTGACCTCCTGGTTGTGGGTGGGTCTATTGGATAGCCACAACGCCTGATTGGTAGGTCCCTTGTTGCTGGGTGTAATCTGGCCAATGGGGTGAAGTCTAAATGGTTTGAGGACCTATTTAATCCCTTGCGTGTGACCCAGAGATTCTCTTTCAGCTTGTGCACACTCACTTGTGTTTTCGTTTTCTGGCAAGAGATTTACACAGGGTAGCTTCTTTGCCTAACACACCCACCTGCTCCCTTCCTCACCAGCAATATATAGTTATCATACTGGAGACAAATAGCTTAATATTCAGGCCTCAGCTGTTCACTTTTCCCTCAGCTTTCTCTAGTTTTTGCCTCACAAGTCCTTCATCAATGAACTTTCTCAACTCCACACTATTTCTCCCAACCAACATTTAGCTGTCTTTTCTTCACTGACTGGAACATCCAACCAATCAGAGCCTGTTGCTTCCCAGACCAATCAAAATGGATCCAAGTGATCCACCCCTTCTGTCTATGAATACAAACTGCTGTTCTTGCTCTCTCCCTCCATTTTCAAACCTATCACCAAACAGCTCCTGCAAAACAGACCTGCGATATAATAGCAACCCAAGGCCTCAGCTATGACAGTTGACTGGGGCTGTGTCTAGCTAGCAACATCTGGAGAGCAACTGGTTCCCCATCACTGGTATAAGGAGAACTATTCCAGAGCCTCTGTTGCACACAGTCTGTAGGCAGAGCCAATATTGTTGGCCTGTCATACTCTGCTCTTATTCACATCTGGCCCCTGTTGAAAGTTAGTTGTCAGCCAGAGAGCTAGACAATCCAGTAAGCAAAATACTTAGTTTGAAGTATGCAGGAACATATAGCAAACCACAGCGAAAATGCAGTTACTCCAGAGTAAGTGGTGTGATTATTTTGAGTATGGAAGTAAGCCACAAACCACTCAAACCAGGAGTTTAGAATTCCACTTAAATGGGTGTATATTGGCCTGATAGATACCACTTAATATTGGTTTCTGTTTAAAATGCCAGGCTTCAGGCTTTTAAAATAAAAATAATAATCCGAAGTTGGGGGACAAGTTGTAGTGAAGAAAAGGCATTTTGCACAAGCTTTTAAAAGCAGTCCAGTCATTGCTTCTTACTTTCTGGGTCTGAGACCTGACACTGAAAACAGGTTCAGAGACAGAATCTTGGACAGCCTTGGCTCAGATTAAAATTTTGATCCAACAGACATTTGCAATGCAGTCTTATACATGCATACTTATAGTAAGTCCCACTGAGTCCAAGGTAAGTGGATACAGGATTACAGAGTTACGCAGAGGGAAATCAGGATCTACCACTGTCTACATTCAATAAGGAGCTGCACCAAGTCATAGCTCCCTGAAAAGTGTTCAGTCAGCTTGAAATTTGTTGCAATAATACTTTAAAAATGTTTAGACATGCATTGAAAACATCTTGGGTGTGCAGGCTCAATACAAGTTCAAGAACCTGAATTCTAAGTGTTACCGAATTAGCCTTAGCCTGTGATCCATATGCATGCTTATCAGCTTACCCAGCTCCTTATTCTTGCTTATAGCTATTACTGAAAAGGGAGGAATCAAAATACCTTGTGGTGAGAAAAATTGTCGTATGAATTCTGCCAGGAAAATTAAGACCTGCAATGGCACAGCACCCTCGCTATGGGGAAGATGGCGGGTCAGTGAGTTAGTGCACTTTTGCTTTCCTAAATGGGGAGGTAGCCTTGTGAGGATTTATTACCTAAGCACTTTTGGTCTTGGTTTATGGTGAGCAATGGAGAAACCTGCCACAGGTTTCCATGAGAGGTGATTGTTAATGGAAGAGATAACCATGAGCTCATACTGCAGGTATGTAGTATGGATAAGCAACAGGTTGTAGTCAACTACGATGCCTCTACTGATGAAGACTTGGTGCGCAGATTTGTGGACAAACATACACCAAGGCAAAACTTGATGATAAACTGAGATTGGGACATGATAGCCTTATTATAAGAATGTGTTAGTGTAATGTTTGGTTGGGATTTATTTATATATTTTAAAACCCCCAGCTTCTGGTCATGTTCACGGATCAACATGTTCCCTTTCTCCCCCTTTTTTTGTAAGCTTCTCTGGGTAGCTATTTCAGAAGAACAGGCTATAAATACCAAACAACAATATTGTATCAGAGTCTGGATGTGTGTACCAAAATGACAAACTACATTGAAAAAGGATGGTGATGCGGTTTGGAAGACAAATTGACTCCAGCTCCTGTTGCAAAAAAACCCATTTAAACCAAACCTAACACCAGGCAGACAAATGCAATCCATATGTGCTGACAGACTGCAGAATTGTGGGAAAGTTGCCAGCTGCCTTTGGTCAGCTTCTAGGACTCAAGTTTGTAGGATATATAATGTGCAAGGCTGGACTACAACTGGGTAACTCAGCCTCACAAGTGACGACCGTTGCTCTGGTAGTAGCTTAGCACACTTTTGCTGGTTTATTTCGCTTTCCCACCCCTTCAGGAAAAGCAGTTGTGCTTTTACCTCATCGAAGCCAGATATATTCTGATTTTTCCACACAGAAATAGAGAGGAAGATGTTTTCCACCAGGTTGTCACTCTAATCTGTGAAGGGCTCCCATTCTCCTCACAGCTTAATTGCCCAAGGCATGGCCCAGACTTCACTGATGCCAGAGACAAAAGCTTCCCTGCTCCCAGTCCTGGTCTCTCTTTTACTTTTCCTACTGACAGATTGCAGCTTGAACTCACACTGTTTTAAAAAATGTAGCCTAACACTGACAACTGTTGGGCCCCTGGGCACTTTATTCCCAAAGTTCTAGGTGAAAAATTAAATAAGCATTTAGCTGGCATCTAAAGGCCAACTTACCAGCTTATCAAACAACAGATAGTTAATCAAACAAGACCATAAATGAATAGATAACAATAAAGAATTGAAAAATCAAAACAACAATTGCATTTTAAAGCATTCCATTTGATGTGTTGTGTCTTGGAAACCCCTTTGGCATTAGATTCCACTCGGTGAAGAGTTCTAAGCAGTCTGAAACTCATGAAAACTCACTTTTTTGCACAGTTTATTGAATAGGACTTCCAAATGACCGGCCGATTGCTGAGGGTCCTGCAACCAGTCATCAATACCTGACATATCTAATGTTGGAGGGTTATTCTGACCTTCACTTCAAATATAAAGAGGTTTGAGTTCCTCTGCATGATGGGCTTCTGAGAGATGTTGAGAAGGTACATCTTCTCCATTAACCATAGCTCTATGGTGGGAAAGGCTGGACCTGCTGAGAGTCTTTCTGTCATGCAGATTTTAAAAGCACACAATTCCATTTCCTACCAGAATCTGGAAATTTCTCTTTCATTCTCATCCAATTTATATTTCACTTTTTCTACTCCCTCGACTACCAAGGTTCTCTTCTTAAAAGGAAATGGAATGTTTTTCAATGGTAGAGAGATTAGAGGTGAACCTTATTCTAAAACGAACACTGCTCTTGTTCTTTGGCTGCTGACAGGGTCGCTGTTCCATGCTTCAGTCTATCAGCGCTTATTCATGCAACAAATATGTAGGTCCTAAGGTGTTACGTGCTTGGGAAAATTTACCCTGAAAGGAAAAAGCTTCCTACATTCTGCCGAGAAATCAGGCCACCTAACAAAGCTATTTTTAGTGTGCTTGTTTTCCTTAAAACAGTACATGTGGAAACACATTGTAGTGACTTTTTTGTGCATGACTTTGTTCAAAACAATTGTCAGGCACCCTTTCATTGAGGCGTTAGGTTTAGACAAAACCTTCCTCTAAGAATATGGTTGGTGTGCTGACATGCTGACATTTTGCACCTGACCTTTTTTAAAAATGTACTATTATGTTTGTGACAAAACCAAATCTTTCATCCTTTGTATGTATTTGTATATATGTGGCTTAATGCAATGGGGACCATTTTTCTTTCAGATCAATATATGTATACATTGAATGTCGAATAAATATTCCAATTGCCCCTGCTTTTTCTTTCCTTCCTCTAATATAATATTAAATACAGCATCATACAATTTGAAGGGAACCTTAGGATGATATTTCCTGAACTGCATAAGAATTCATTAAATTTAAATTATATCTGACAGATGTTCACATCTAATACCTCACTTACGATCTAGTAGTTGCCTTACTAAAGCTTTTGACGGAAAGATGATGGGACCGCTTAAACAATTTGCTTTTTCAGAAGTTCCTCAGGTGTTTTTACTTTGGGTGAAGGTCACACGCTAACATATATAACTTCTGTATTAAAAAGAACTTGTGGACATCCACTGAAGCTCAATGTTGGAAGATTTAGGACAGATAAACAAAAGTATTTTTTCATACAGTGCATAGCCAAACAATGAAACTTGCTTGCCCAGGAGGCAGTGATGGCCATGAACTTGGATGTCTTTCAAAGAGGATTAGATAAATTCATGGAGGAGGTTTTTGACAGCTGCTAACCATGATGGTTATGTTCTACCTCCACACCTGGAGGAAGTAAAGCTTCTGAATACCAGATGCTGGAAACCATGAGAGGAGAGAGTTCATGTTCTGTTCCCTGGTTTCCCACAGGCATCTGGGTGGCTACTGTGAGAACAGGATGCTGGACTAGATGGGCCATTGTTCTGGTCAAGCAGGCTCTTCTTATGTACTTATGTTTAACATGGAAGTAAAATATGGACTACCCTTCAAAGAGAAAACTGAAGAGTACAAAATGACTTGTTAAATACTGAAGTAGAGCGAAACCTGGGATGTCAAAATGGTGGTGTGAAACCACTTCTGGTGGTCTACCAGCCCTCTACCAAAATTGGGTGCCTTTTCTCTCTCAGACTTGGTGCCATTGCTAGAAGGTTTTCGAGGCACAGGAAACAGGAAGAAGCACTGCTGAGCTCTAAGATCTTCTGGCAATGGTGTCATGCGTTTTTCCAAGGAGAGTTTTCCTGCCCCTTGCATTGTGTGTTGGATGTGTTTCAATACCACAAAGTGACAAAACTGATTCTCTTCTTAAAATTGTGGTGCACAATGTGATTCCAAAGCTGTACTTTACCATCCTAGATGGAATGAGACTTTGTTAATGATTTCCATCAGCTCTCAGGTTAAAATATGAATACATCAGATATTAAAAAACTAATTTACCTTAAAAAGCTCTATACTTTATTAACACATCATTGTGCATATTTGAAAGCTACAAGTAAGTGCTACATAGATAGATAGAATTCATTTTCATTGCCCATTGAATATGATGGAAATGGAATTTGTCAGGAGGTTGATTGATATCTAAAAGTGTTTTGTTTTCAGTGACTGGCACTGCTGAGTTACAACCATCTATCATCTAACAGGTAATTAGCCAGATTTCTCATCATGAGCCTTCAATCCTGCTGTTTTATTATTGAAATACCACAAATCTGTAAGCATCTGAATACAGATGGATTTTCTTGTCATGGACAAAGACATCCCTTTGCAACACAGCTCTAATATGTTTGAGTATCAATGAATTCAATGAACTGTAAATTAAAAATATTAATACATATACAATACAATACAATACAATACAATACAATACAATAATATTTCGGTTTAAGAACTCAGCACTCTGTGCCCATCAAGGCCCAAGGGAAATGCATATTATGAAAGTTCTAATATTCCAATTTTGCTGTTGGAAACAGACGATAAATAAATCTAACATGCCAATGGGTACAACTGGAGATGATCACCTCTTTCCAATTTCTGCTTCATCTCTTGTGCCCTATTCATTGAAGAATGCTATGGACATAGTGTATCTTGATTTCAGTAAGCCTTTTGATAAAGTCCCCTATGATATACTTATGGAGAAGCTGGTAAAATATGGGCTGGATAAGGTAACTGTTAAGTGGATTTGTAGCTGGTTGACTGACCAAACCCAAAGAACTATCAATAATTGTTCCTCATATTGTGAAAAAAAGTGACAAGTGGGGTACCACAGGGTTCTGTCCTGGGCCCATTGTTGTTCAACATCTTTATGAATGACTTGAATGAAGGATCATCTAGGGGGTCTTAGTAGACCACAAGCTTCACATAAGTCAATAGTGTGATACAGCAGCTTCATTGAAAGTTTTTAAGTGGAGGTTGTATGGCCATCTATCACGGATGCTTGAGTTGTGATTCCTGCATTGCAGGGATTGGACTAGATGACCCTCGTGGTCCCTTCCCTCTGTACAATTCTATGGTTCTATGATTCTATACAACCTTTGGGATTTTTAAGAAATTGAAACTGCTACCCATAGCCAAAGGGTCATTTTGTATAATTCTTTTGAAAATGCTTCATAGATTCTCTAGAATCTCTTCTAAAAACATGGAACATTTCCAGGAAAATATGGATGTTATGGGGGGGGGCAGGAAAAATCAGACTTTACAACATAACTATTTGAGAGACAGACCCATAAGTAGGATCCAACAGGAATCTTGAGTATCTTTGGAGAAGTTTCATGTACAACCTATTCCAGCAGAACTTTTATAGATCACTGCTTGTGCCCAGAATGCTGTTTTAGAACTCATTCCAAGACTTCAGTTTATGGTAACAGAATGTAATATATGCATCTCTCTTCCTGTATAAACATACACTCTGCTCACTAGTGGAGGAAGCCCTTCTCAGAATTTGATTCATAATGTTAAAAGAGCAAGGCATATATACAGGGATTTCAGTATTATGGCCACAATTTCCTTCTGTTCTTCCTTCCTTGCTTTTAGAGAACCATGCATGTTTGTTATTTTAATATTAATATTTCTGTGGATGTTTCAAGACACTTGATTTTAGTTATTCTGCTACTGCTGACTGTTTGCCTAGAGTGTTTTACTCTTGTTTCATGGTTTTCTGTTATGGTAATGTTCTGATATTCAGTTTTATTCAAAACATATTGAATTTACACAAAAGACAAATTTCTTACATTCATAGTAACAAATTAAGAAAGTAAGAAAGATTTCTTTTGGCATATTAATACATGCTTAATCCTGAGAGAGAGCTCAGTTTTTTAGATAACAGCTTTTCCAGGACCTTTCTTTTAAGAATTTAATGAAACACATGCAAAAGGCCAGGGCCACTTTCAAGAAATATTTTCCTGGCCTCCAGTCACTTTCTCTATTTTTTTTAAAGTGCGGAGTGGTGAGTGATTTTGTGTGGTTTTTTTACTTTTTGCTTCAGGTACAAAAATGTTCAAGACCAACATCGCGTACATAAACAAATAATTTATTAATTACTAATGAAGGCTATCAGAAAGAAAACAGAAACAAGCCTTTAAGAAAATGAACTAGATGAACAGCTTGCACAATTAAATACTCCAAGTTTCAACTTTGCTCTCAATGGGTACTTGACAATGGAAAATTTGTTGTTTTTAGTACATCAGAGATAATGTTTGCAACAGGATGCAACTGTGTGAACAAATATTTGCAAAAGATTGTATTAGTGTTCTTCTGCTTATAGGCAAATTGAAGTTATCCAGCTGCAAGTCTAACTCAGGGCTTTGGTATGCCAATAATGTGGGCAACTTCAAAAGGTCTAAAGGCCTTTTTTTTTGCTGACTGCATTTAAAAGAACACACACAACAGGAAGTTTTAGAGAATACTGCCCCCCCATCTTTTTATAAAGTTGTAAGCCAAGCCAGGGCTAAACTCTTAATGAATCTTAAATGTATGGCATTTCCTCAAAACGTTCAGGGCTGAATGTAGGGAACTTTCAGTGCTTTCATGATATTGACTTGAAAGTGATAATTAAAAAGAGGGCCATTAGTTTACGAAGTTTTTTGTATATAATAAAATTATTTTACAAATAAACTATACCAAGACATTTTGCATGAACAGTAAAAGTCTAACACTTCCCAAAACAAAGGCAACATCTTAATACATTGCTGCATAATCCTAAGCATGTTTACTCACAGGTAAGTCTTTTTTTCCATAGGACTTAATTCCTAGGAAATGGGTTTTAGATTTCAGTTTTATAATAAAATACTGTGAAATTCACAGTGTTCAACAGAGTATATTCCCAGGTAAATGCTTAGGCTTGTCAATAATATATTTTAGCATGCAATCCTATACTCACCTATCCGGAAGTAAGGCCCAGTGAAACTAATGGGGCTTATTTCTGAAGGGAAGCATAGGATTGCACTGTCATAATTTAAATGAATGAGCAGTAAATATTAATGATTTTTTTTGTGGCTGTATTGCATTGCATTTTAATTGTGCATCACTTTGAGTGGGTTTTTCTCCCTTCAAGGTGACATCAATAAACAACAATTTCAATATACAATAAAACACAAAACCCTAAAATAAGAAGCAACAAAAATACGGAATAAATTCACCAAGTTTAATTGCACACAGGATTAGACGGGGGAAAAACCTACTCTGGACCAAGGGACCCCAAAGTCTACACTGAGCCTTCAAAAATTACACAGATGTTCATTAAATCACATGTATTTTGTTTAATGTTACAGTCCATTCTTGCAATCTTTAGCTCTTCTTATTTTGGGAGGGGTATTTTGACAATGATTTCTATGGCAGCAAACTAGGGGAGACAAAGGTAGAAGAAGAAAGGTCTGTATTTATTGGGCTGTATGGGCTCCATTTTTGGAAACCAAGAGTGTACACTTGTTTCATTTTTAGTGAAAGGGGTCTAGTCCCAAAGCAGCACATTGTTGGTTCAATAGTTACTAGATCAGGACAAAGCATTATAGTTATATAATTTCCCCCGAAATGTGTTTTAACAATCTCTGGAAGGCGCACGGGTCTTACTTCTAATGTTTTACATTAGGAAGCACTTAATTTCTGCCTGTCCTGGTCTGCACATGCTTTCACTTTTGCCCCCTTTTTGTTAGTTTGCTTTTGATCTAACTTTAGATTAGTAATTTCCTATTGGAAGGCATCTTATTTTTTTATTATTCTTGTCTGGAGAGTGCAAATGGAATATTTCTCTTCTGGGTTGCCCCAGTCTTCTTGTCCTCCTATTCACTCTTCAACTGTGCTGAATCTAAAGACCAACACACACCCATGAGTGACCTGTTTCTTATTGTTTGCTTAGTACTGAAAGAACACTGAGTATGAATAATCAACAAAAGTAAGCCTGTACAGCTGTCAAGCACCCTGATTCCAGCTTTCCATGTGTGTGCCAATGAAGGCTGTCTGGGAATTTCTTCATGATGGCAGATGCATCAGATCAGAGAAGTTTCAGGACAAAAGAACTAGGAAGGGGGCCAAACATATGAGCAACCTCAGCTCTGTTGGCCAACCAGTTTGCTGACTTAGTAGTTCCACTTCTAGTAGACTCTTATAATATCGTAGGTAGTGTGGGGAAATGTACAAAGGAAATATAATGATCTTAATGGGTCCTTAATCTACCAGAAACAAAAGGTGGAGAGAGAATGCTTGGCATGCTCAAGCCTATTCAAAGCAATCAATTCAATCATTTCTAAATCTTTATTAAGATGTGGCTTCCACATTTGTTTGTTTTTTACATTTGTATACAGTGGTACCTTGGTTCTCAAATGCCTTGGTACTCAAATGCCTTAGTTCCCAAATGCAGAAAACCTGGAAGTAAGTGTTCCGGTTTTCGAACATTTTTCGAAAGCCAAAGATCCAATGCGTCTGTTGGCTATTGTTTCCAGGGTGCCTGCACTAATTAGAAGCTGCACCTTGATTTTCAAACATTTTGGAAGTCAAACGGACTTCTGGAATGGATTAAGCTTGGCACTTTTGTTTTTGCTATCTAGTTTTTGTTTTTGTTTTTGAGGCTTTTTTTGGTTACCATAATTTGTTTTTGTGACTGAGTAGAACCCAGTTCAGCTACTGATTGATTGATTGTGTGACTGTGGAAATGGATAAAAGCCCCCTATCCAAACAATGACTGTCATCAGTGCAGGTAAGAAAATAATTTAATTTTCATTTTTATCATCTACAATACTGTCTTGTTTATTTTATAGTACAGTACATTGGTTATTGCTTTCATTTTATGGCTCAATAGTCTCGTTAGATAGTAAAATTCATGTTAAATTGCAGTTTTAGGGATTGTTTTTAAAAGACTGGAAAGGATTAATTTGCTCTGCATTACTTTCTATGGGAAAGCTTGCCTTGATTTTGGAACGCTTTGGTTTTGGAATGGACTTTCAGAATAGATTAAGTTTGAGAACCAAGATACCACTGTACTGCCCTTCATCTGAACATCATAGGGTGGTTCACAACATAAAAATACAACATAAAAGCACAAAATATAGAATAAAAAAGCAAAACAAACCAATAACCCCCTTCTCACAGACACATTTAAAAGTCCATAGAATATTAATCAGCCCAACACCTGGTTGAAGATAAATGTTTTTGCCTGGCACTGAAATATATGCAATGAAGGCGCCAGGCGAGCCTCCTTGGGGACAGCATTCCACAAACAGGGAGCTACCACAGGAAAGGTCCATTATCGTGTTGCCACCCTCTGTACCACTTGTGGGAGAGGCCCTTGAAGAAGGGCCTCAGATGATGATTGCAGGGTCTGGGGAGGTTCTTATGGAAAGGCATTCCTTGAGATAGTGCAGTCCTGAGGCATTTAAGGTTTTATAAATCAAAACCAGCACATTGAATTGGGCCTGGAAACTAACGGGCAGCCAGTGCAGACAGGCCAGGATCAATTTAATATGCTGAAACTGTCTTGTCCTGGTGAGAAACCTGGTTGCCAAATTCTGCACCAGCTGGAGTTTCTGAACTCTCTTCAGAGGCAGCCCTACATATAATGAGTTGCAGTAATCTAACTGAGAGGCTACCGGAGCATAGACAACAGAAGTTAGACTATCCCTGTCCAGATAGGGGCACAGCTAGGCCACCAACCAAAGCTGATGGAAGGCTCTTTGCATCACTAAGGCTACCTGAACCTCAAGAGACAGCAAAGGGTCCAGAAGCAGCCCCAAGCTACATACTCACTCTTTCAGAGGAAGTGGAACCCCATCAAGAGTAGGCAACCTCCCATCCATGCGGTCAAGGGAACTGCCCACTAACAGTGCCTCTGGACTGAGCTTCAGCTAGTTGGCTCTCATTCAGTCAATTATTAAAACAAGACATTCGCAGCACACCTGCAGATGTAAAGAAGTGGAGCTGTGTGTCATCAACATATTGCTGGCAACGTATTCCAAACATCTGGATAACCCCACTCAGTGGTTTCATGTAGATGTTAAACAACACAGCGGATAAAACTGAACCCTGAGGAACTCCACATTGAAGGCACCACAGGGCTGAAGAGCACTCCCCAAGCACCACCCTCTGGAAACGACCATCCAAGTAGGACTGGAACCACTAAAGCAGGGCCACCAACCCCTAACTTGGACAGCCACTCCAGAAGGATACCATAGTTAATGGTACTGAAAGCTGCTGAAAGGTTAAGGAGAATTAACAGGGACACATTTCCCCTGTCTCTCTTCCGACAGAGGTCATCATACAGGGCAGCCAAAGCAGTTTCCATGCCCAAACCAGGCCTGAAACACAATTGAAATTGATCTAGAAAATCAGTTTCACTAAGGGATGTTTTATTTTCTGAAGCATGTAACACTCCTGAGTTTTGGAGTTAGGTGGAATGAAGGTGGGGTCTAGGATCTAGGAGGTGTGGAAGGGCAGGAAAAAGAGAGATTAATTGTTTTAAATTTAAGCTTCATCTCAAAGGAGCCCAGAGTGTCATATAAACAAATGACAAAATAAGATCTAAAAAAATCTAAAAAACCCCAATTCAGTTACAGGTGCAGACTAGGAAACGAAGAAAAGAGAGTTATGTATCATTTGATTTATCTTGGAACCTCAATGCTATCCTTAGTCCCTTGCTCTTGCAGATTACGCCTCTCTCCTACTTCTCCCTCTGGTCTTTTATTATTGAATCATTCTGTGCCCCCTAGAATCTACCCCCACCAGCAGGCTGCCTGCATTCTTTATACTTGACCTTTGCAATTACATAATTCACATAACACTTTCACTCTAGGCAACCACCAGGATGCTAAACATTTCTTTCTCGGTACAGCAAGTTTATGTTACGTGATGCTATATAATCAAATTCCTTTATCATATGGGTTACTGTGCTTTGTTTTGTTTCAAATAATTGCAGCTTCAACCTGGTTCCTGATATTGCATGTACAGATGCAATTGAAGATTTTATATTTAAAAACGAAATGGAGCCTGTTTTTGAATCTCAACAAAAATCCTTGCTCACAGAAAACTAGCACTGAAAGATCAGGGAAAGAGCCTTCTCTTTCTGGGAAAAACTTCACCATGGGTTTCTCCTGATTGTGAATACAGTGGTACCTCGGGTTACATATGCTTCAGGTTACACACTCCACTAAGCCAGAAATAGTGCTTCAGGTTAAGAACTTTGCTTCAGGATAAGAACAGAAATCGCGCTACGGCAGCAGCAGGAGGCCCCATTAGCTAAAGTAGTGCTTCAGGTTAAGAACAGTTTCAGGTTAAGTACGGACCTCCGGAATGAATTAAGTACTTAACCCGAGGTATAAGAACAGTATCAGGTTAAGTACGGACCTCCGGAACGAATTAAGTACTTAACCTGAGGTACCACTGTACTGCAACGAAAATAGAGAATGCTTCAAGGTGATATGCTGGTCTCTTACCAGGATCACAGGAGAGCGAGGGTTCACACAGCCCACTAGCAAGACAAATGGTTGGGGGCTTTCTCCCTTAAAGGCTTTCACTATTTATACCAATGCTAAACTAAGCATAACATTGCTGTTTAGCAGAGCTGCTTTCTTATGTAGGGACTGAGTCATGCACTCATATCAAGGAAGTTAGGTAATGCAGGTCAAACACAGGATGTCTTAACTAGCCCAGCATGTAATACTATCTCTGTGTGGAAGGACAAGGAGTGCAAATTGTATTTTGAGCAAACATATTTCTTCAAGGCTTTAAGGAGCCATCTGACACTTTTGGAAAAATGAACTCTAGGACGAGGAGAGAAAATATCAGGCCAGTTTTGTAAAATCCTTTATTGATTTCAGTGGTTCTGTGTAAATGGCGAGTGAATTATCCCTAGTGATGATTTATTGAATATCACCACATTAACACATAGATATCTTTAACAAGTATACTGCTAGAGTAATCAGTTCAAAAAATTAATAATTGAGAAAGCAAGTGTCATTAGAGGCTAAGGAAGCAACTTGTTTTGCACAGATTCCATTATTTTCAACAAAACTTCTGGAGGAGGCAGGAACCATACGATGACTACAGCATTCTTCTTCCCCACGAACAGGAGAATATTTCCATGCCATACTATCAACTGCTCTTGAAGTATGCTGTGACCAATTATAGAACCATATCCTTTAATATTTATAACAAACTTGACAGCTATTCTAAGTAGGATCTTGTATTCCTTATACATTCCATGTCAACTAGTATTAAAAAAAAAGGTTAAGTCGAGTCGTGAACGACTCTGGGGTTGTGGTGCTCATCTCGCTTTACTGGCTGAGGGTGCCAACATTTGTCCGCAGACAGTTTTTCCAGGTCATGTGGCCAGCATGACTAAGCCGCTTCTGGTGAAACCAGAGCAGTGCACGGAAACGCCGTTTACCTTCCCGCCGGAGCGGTACCTATTTATCTACTTGCACTTGACGTGCTTTTGAACTGCTAGGTTGGCAGGAGCAGGGACTGAGCAACGGGAGCTCACCCCATCATGGGGATTCGAACCACCAACCTTTCGATCGGCAAGCTCTAGGCTCAGTGGTTAAATTTTCACTGCTCTCCCTTCCTTTCATTTTCTGGAATGCCTAACAGAGCAATCCAAAACCCCTGATCCACCATGCTGGAGGAGGGAAGAAGAAGGAGGGTCTGCCAGCAGGGGAGAATTGCTGGTTGTGCAGGGAGGCCTGCTATTGAGGATGGCTGAAAGGAGTCTATTCGAACAGTGGGCAGGCAGAAGCTACCACTAGCCTTATTCCTGCAGTGGTAATCAGCAGAACTCTCCCTCCCCTTTGGCAAATGGAGCATTTTCAGTGTAGGGAAAGGGCAAAATTTGGCTAGCACAGAACTGCAGCTTAAAGATGATTAGAAGTGCCCAGAGCAACTAGAGGAAAACTATTAAAAACTAATTAAAACAGTAAAAAAAGTAAGTTTGATTTCCCACTTGGTGTACAACTATAGTGGGTCGTGAAGCCTAATAATACAAATGCATTTAAATACACCTGTAGCAGCACCATTGTAAGCCTTCATCTGCCCCAGCTGCAACAAAATATGTCTCTCCCATATCAGTCTCTACAGCCACAGCAGAAGGTTTAAAGGCACACTCTTCCCTTGTCTTCTGAGACAGATGGGTGCCAATCAAATTTTAAAAAATGGAAGACTAAATAAGTTTATGACATAAATGTACAGCAAAGTATATAACATAGTCCATGAAATAGAACATCATTCTCAGGATATATGTAAACCTGGGGACAACTTATATGATCAGTTCAACTGGTAGATTAACCAGGAAGGCATAGATGTGGCTGGCAGGAATCTCCATTATTGCAATAGCTGGAAAAAGAATGAATCATTCACCAAAATTGCCACCAGGAGTACTTCTTGCCCACCTTTGCTCATATAGAGAAAAAACATGGTTGAGTCCCTTGGGTGAACAATATGGTATGGATCTACCAATTGTCTATGTTCTGAATATTTTCTGAGAGTATTTGGTAGAGCCACAGTGGAAACAGGAAGCTGGCTGAGAAGGAGAATGATGAGCCTTGTTCTAGTCTCCAAGATCTAAAGTAAAAATAAAAATTAAGCTTCCATTGGCAGAAAATATGAAGGGCAATAAATGCAGTTTGACATGAAATATTGGCAGAGAAACTATTATTCATGGCTTATTTGTTAGCAGTAAAATATATGAGGGAAATTTGGAACTAAATAACCAGTGACAGATCTTGTGAGTTTGTGGAAAGTGTATCGTCTTCTCTGTTCACACTACAGAAAGGGACGGGTTTATCATAGAAGAATGGAAATGTGGCTTGGAACAGGAAGGCAAGTTGGAAACCAAGAATTGATTCACATAAGGCTTTGGGTTTTACCACATCAGGAGTTACTTGTGAATTTGCATAGTTCATAAAGTGCAATGCGTTATAAAAGAGTAGCACATGAATATTACCCACTGTCAGAAAAATATATTCTGGGAGTAATTATGATACACAAACATGATCATGGGTGAGGTTTCATTTCATTTTTAATTTGTATACCACCTTTCTATATCACTGTACTCAGGGAAGCTTACAACCCAATGATTTGACAAAAATAATTATACAACAAATATCACATTGCGATCCTAGATCAATTGAAAATATAATTTTAAAAATCAACAAAATTCAGGAATCCATTCCACATATAGACAAGATAATATCAACGAAATATTAGCAAGGAAACAAAATAGCCCCCATCAGCTCCAACAAATTAAATAGTTACAAACAACATAATCAAAAAGGCAAAAACAAAATGGCAGAGCCCATGAAGAAAGAACAACTGAGCACCTAGATCACATCTCTCCTTCCCTGTCCTGCGGCACTCACACACCAAACAGAACAGCAATACCACCCAGACCAGAACTCAGCACCATCTACTCCATAGATTCCAGATCAAGATGGTTTTAAATTGGCACTGCAGATCTTGGTGCTGTAGCTGAACTTTCCCAGTCTCTTACCACAGTGAAAACATTTTAGTTTGTGTGTTATGGATTGTATATTTGTGGACATTTGTATGTTGTCTCCATATTTTGCTCTTACGTTTACTGTGACCAAACATATTGGTGTATATGCTTTGAGTTTTTATGGCTAATTTACTTATTTTTCTTTGATATGGAAATCCTTAACAAACAACTCTGTAACCTCTTTCTCAAGTAACTCTCAAATGAATAAATATCTGCAGAGTGGGAAGGGTGAAGCATGAAAACCCAGCCTTCAGCCCCCAGGTATTTCCACTTCTGCTCTCCCTCTGATCCAGGTTACATACGCTTCAGGTTACATACGCTTCACGTTACAGATTCCACTAACCCAGAAATAGTGCTTCAGGTTAAGAACTTTGCTTCAGGATGAGAACAGAAATCATGCTCCAGCGGTGCAGTGGCAGCAGGAGGCCCCATTAGCTAAAGTGGTGGCTTATTTGCCGGACCTGCACTGGCTGCCAATCAGCTACCAGGCCAAATTCAAGGTGTTGGTAATAGCATATAAGCTCAGGCTCAGGTTACTTGATACACCATATTGTCCCATATATTGCCAGTAGCTCACAGTGGTTTAAGGGAGAGGTTCTCCTGAAGGTGCCAAAGAGCTCAGAAGGCCTCTCTGCAGTGAAAGCAGAGTGACAACCTCTGTTCTGTGCAATAGGATTTCTATTAAGATATGACAGGCACCCACTACCTGCACTTTCATAGAATCCTAGAATTTGTAGAATTGGAAGGGACCACAAGGGTCATCTAGTTCAACCCCCTGCAATACAGGAATCTTTTGCCCAGTGTGGGGCTCAAACCCACAACCCTGGTCCCAGAACAATTGAACACATGCAAAGCAGGTAAAACTTTCGTTATCCGCTTCTGCTTTGCTTTGCCACTGCTCCCTCCTGAAGGGAGAAGAGAGATGGACCCACTCACTCCTGATTTGTAACAGCTGTCCTTGACAACAGACTTCTGGGTGGGGAGGCTAAATGGGAAAATTAGTTGGTTCAATGCAAATGATTTCTGGATTAGGGCAAGGCTGGAGTTTTGTTTATTTGCTACTGAGTGGGTCAGAGTATTGCTTTATTGTTTATTGTTAACATTGTTTGCTACTATTTATACGGTTGATATGTCCCCCCATGGATATTATGTTACATGAAATATTAAGGTATTATATGATCCCCCCGGTATTATGTATTGTATATTTTTCTTTGCTGTAAATTGCTTGGAGACCTTTGGGTGGCAAGCGACTAATAAGTTTAAATCAATATTTGTTGTTGTTATTCAAACCAGCTCTGCCAGCTGAATTAAGAGGTCTCTACCATGGGTGCTTTTAGAACTGTTTCTTAGCTTTTTACCTTATATTTTCGACATCGCCTTGAGATATATATGTGCAAGGCAATTAATGAATAACAGTAGCAATAGTACAATTCTATTTTTCATGTTTGGAAATGTTTTAAACTGTTTTTAAAATATGTTTATTTTATTTTTAATTCATATAGGTCCCCCCCCCGATATGCTTGCCACCCTGGGCTCCTTTGAAAGGAATGGTAGAACATAAAATTAAGAGAGAAACTCTATACAGGTCTACACAGAATAAGGTGCCTTGTTTTAAAGGGGTCTTACTCCCAGGTAAATAGGTATACCATTACATCGTAACAGCGCAATCCTGCCTATGAAGTGTGTTTAGAACTGCAGCTGGAGACTTCCAGTCAGAACTGGGGTTTTAGCTTCTTTGTGAATTTTCACTTTCTGTACAGAACATATACTGCCTAGTTTCTAGACTGAAGCCCAAGGAAGATAATTAAGGCATTCATACTTTGGAATAGAGTAATACAGGAAAGGGGTAAAAATCAATCAATCAATGGTATGTCAATAGAGTAAAATTCTTAGATGGTGAATGACTCTATAAACATAATTCAACATTCAAAAAATAAATCTTTCCAAAGGAACTTACTGTTGCCGTTCATGGCTTTAAGGAAATGTGAAACAGTGACATGTGGCACTGAAGATTTCCTACTACATTTAACAGCAATGCATGTGTGTGTTATATGACATCCTTTCATAAATCCTAAATTTACACAGTATGCTAATGCTTGATTCCATAATTTCTTTTTAGAGTGATTATACCCTGCTGCTATGAGCAAAGGCATACTAAAATCAGTTTTCTATGCTTTTCCAACAATGAAATGGAAGCCAGCACACCACATAACCAATACTTACCATATGTTAGAAGATAATCCAGTAGGCTTCAGTCGCTGATATGATTTGCTTAAATAAAAATCCCCCGTTTTTAAAGCAGTAACAACATTCTACATGTTTTTTATATATTATTCCTCCAGCAAGCTGCTAGAGAAATGCTACTATTAGACAGAAAAATGATTTCCCACCCTGTACTGGTTTATTTTTGTTGCACTTGCTATGACATAATTCTAGCTAAGATGTTAGGAGTGGAAATGAGCGTTTAAACCATTCATTGAAATTAATAAAAGCTCACATATTTTATTCACCACAACAAAATACATGACACAAAACAGCCACAAGATTGACCAGGTATATTGCAAGTCATGTAAAGCAATTAAGCAGAGTGTGATCATTATGCAGTTAAAATTATAAAGAATTGCATATTTCATGGTAAGGAAATGAACATGTGTTACATTGTCCATAATGTTGCCAATTCATTATTATACACATTGCACACTGAAGTTAGTCGGGTTCTGACATGGAGCCTAAGTTCATCAGATGCACCCAGTTTGTGCATCCAATGAACTCATTTTGCTGGATGCTAAAAATGTTTTTATTTTTATAAGCATTCAAGGGTGAAGATGACAGAAAGATAGATGGATAGATAGACTGAACCTTACTTGTGCTGAGTAGCATATCAAATGACTGAGTGAATGCAAGTGTGTGTATGTCTCATCTACTCAAAACGTATGGACATTTCATAATTTGCATCACCTTCCCATTTATTGCCCATCAGTTGTTATTGTCCTTGATTTCTTTATGCACGAGGAATTATATTAACAATTGGTTGGAACATGTGACCCAGAAAATGTCACACCACGTGACTTATAGTGCAATTCCTTCCAAGTTCACTCAAAAGTAAGTCCCACTGTGTTCTATGGGGCTTACCCTGGGGCACTACTAATGCAGCTTAAAATTAGTAATGCAGATCACAAACACCTGATCCATGTGTTAGTGCTTCTTCAGGGTGATAGACAGCTCATGAGTAGCTCTATGCCATCTGTACCTATATCATCATGTCAAAGACTAAATTCTGGCAGACCTCTGTGCTAACCTTTGCTAGAGTTATATGCAGCTGGGACTGAACACTGTTTGGGAAAACTCCTAGTGCTGGAAGCTTGCCAAATACTCCTATTATATTCAACAATATCATTCAATAGACTACCAACGGCCCAAATCAGTAACTCAAATTTTAGCTGTTTTATCAAACAGAATAATTTGATTATGTAGCTATAGTATCATAGATCACAGCTCAAGAAACTTCAATGCTAGTTGAGTTTATACAGAATGTTTTTTGTTTCTTTTCTACTTTTTTTGAATACAGGGGAGGAGAGTGTAAAACTTAGAATAATATAGTAAATATGAAGCGCAAACCAAAAGGTTACATTAGGCATGCTCAAGGGCTTTGCATGCCAGAAGACTTCTCACATTCCCGCCCCCCCTTGGGACATCAGAAACCCTTCCTCGCACCACCACATTGTATACCACAAAACTGCTTTTGAAACTACTATGGTTTACTAGGTAACATTGGCATACTGAAATAAAAATAAAAAAGTCCACATGCTTCTAGGAAGTCAAATATGAACTACATGGATTGCATCCTTTGTGTCCTGCATCAACATTGGGTATTTTGAGAATATAAGAAGAACCATGGAATTGTAGACTTGGAAGGGATCACGAGGGCCATCTAGTTCAACCCCTTACAATGCAGGAATCTTTTTGCTCAGTGTGGGGATTAAACCCACAACCCTGAGATCAAGAAATGGGACAAAGTCTCATCTAGTCTAGCATCCTGTTCTCATATTGGCCACCCAGATGTCCATGAGATGACCCAAAGCAGGAAATGAGCACAACAGCACTTT
The DNA here is from genome assembly GCF_027172205.1 of Podarcis raffonei. Taxonomy (NCBI): domain Eukaryota; kingdom Metazoa; phylum Chordata; class Lepidosauria; order Squamata; family Lacertidae; genus Podarcis; species Podarcis raffonei. The sequence continues at coordinate 76,547,386 of NC_070606.1, forward strand.
CTCCACCTGAAATTCCAAGCAAATGGAATTCAGAGGCATGCTTTCTCGGACAGAGGAGGTAGAACAAGCAAAACTAGCATGGCTAGGAGCCACTGACAAATACAAACCTCCATGTATCTGTCTAATCTTCTTTTAAAGCTACCAAGTTGGTGGTCCTCACTACCAGTTGTGGCACCAAATTCTACGGTTTAATTATGTTTTGGTTTTTTTTAAAAAAATATTTATTAAAATTTTCCATTGTAATACATTAAAAAATCAAAAAACAAAAAAGTTTAAAAACACATAGAATTCACAATCCTTATTTTCAATAACATATTTCCCTGACTTCCCCACACCTCCCCCTCTTGTATTCCAATTCAAATTGTTGGTTCAACAAGTTCTTATCCCTAATTTTTAACCTTTTTATATTTAGTTCATTTTAAAAAACCACTTTTGCCTTATAAACATCAACAGTAATACATCAGTGCTTTTTCTTAAAACCTTTTTCTAAAGTCGGCCTAAATTCCCTTCCACGATTTCCTCAATTCTCAAACAGATAACAAAAGTACAAACAAAACAGATTATAATTATACACCCTTTGGATTCCCAAACTCCACCCCCCCCTTTCCCGGTTTCAATCCCCAACAAACGTCCATCAATCAATCTACTATCAGCCTGGAGATCTCACGTCCGAGGCTCTTAATTCTCTCTCAGTTCCTCTCTGCCGGTTTTTTTGATAGTCCTTGGTATTAAACACCAAATCTCGGAGAAGCACTAGTCCAATAGGGTCCATGTTTCTTCCAGCCAGACCTCCATACTTAAAAGTGGAGCCTGAATCTTGTTTCTTACTCCTTTCAAGTCCAAATGTCCCCAAAGCTCCAACTTCCACCTTAATCAACTTTGTAATCCTTGGGTCTTCCGATCTCCACATAAGGAGATCTCTCCATTCTTCAGTCTCCAATTCAGACCAAATTTTCACCATCAAGTTCTTATTTTCCTTTATAACCATCATGTCAGGCCTCTGGCTCTCCTTTACCATCTGCAACATTACATCTCCTCCTTCCTTTTCCTCAGAAACAACATATATCTCTTTCTTCACACTCTCAAAACTCTCAAGTTTCTCTTCTTAGCCAGCTGCATGGGCTTCCTGAGTCAATTCCTTATCAAATTCAATGGATTTGTTTACTGTTAAGTCCAGAGTTGCAACATTTGTAGCCAAAACATCAATTTGGCCTTGTAACTTTCCCAAGAGAAGAAACACTCTGTCCAATTCAGCCTGAATTTTCCCTCCTTCGGCCATTCTTGTAATGTCCCAAAATCCCCTCTAGGGGGATTTTGGTTACTTAGTATTCCTTCCAGTTCAAATCCAAAAGTCAAATTAGTTTGTATCAGTTCTTCCTTATTTTCAACAAAGTATAGTCAAATTGTAACAAATATAGCCAGCAGAAGCAGCAGAAACAAAGTTCTCTTTTTCCGTCTTGACAGCTTGACAGCTAATTTGACAGCTGTCAAACTCTTCAATGTCTTTTCAGCAGGCTCTCTCGCGGATCACTCCCGGGTCCGGGGTGGTGGTGGTGGCACTTCAGCTCCCAAAATTAGCTCTTATCCTCCAGTAAAATTTCTTCTAGTGCCAAATTGTGAAATTAATGTCTTTTACCCAATAATAAAAGAAAGAATTCTCTCGACCTTAGTTAGCAGGTCCTTGCTTTAGATTGTTTACAGGACGGGGAGACGGACTTCCTGTTTACGCCTTCCCCGATCGTGCCTAATTCACGAAAGAAAAATTTCCTTAGAAATCCAAGTTCCGTAATACTCACGGGTTGTTATTTTAAAGTCCAAATCACAAGAAGAATTCAGTGCTCTCCGGCCATGGCAGCGCGGCTTCACTCCGCAGGAGAAGCAGTCGACTCTCAGCACCGCGCCGCTCACCCCGTCCCCCGTTCTGAAGCCTTTAAAAAGGCTCCTTCGCAGGTCGGGGGGGCGCAAATGGTGCCCGCCGAGTCACCAGGTTCACAGGTTTCACCGCCTGTGATTTTTAAGGGTCCCCGCGTCGCCGCAGCGGTAAGACCTTAATCCTGTGGAGCCGATTCCCTCCGGAGCTCGGAGGGAATCCGCCATTAGCCGATGGCGCTAACCCGGAAGTCCTCTACAGTTTAATTATGTGTTGTGTGAAGAAATACTTTATTTTGTATGTCCTGAATCTTCCAACATTTCACTTTATTGGATGCCCCTGAGTTCTGGTATGAGAGATGGAAAAAAGTCTTTTCCATCCAGTTTCTCCACAAAATGCATAGTTTCATATACAGTTTAAAATCAGCTTAGTTTATGAACAACTTGGATTAAGAACGTTGCAAACCCGGAAGTAGGTGTTTTGGTTTGTGAACTTTGCCTTGGAAGCAGAACATGTTCCGCTTCCTGTTGAGTGTGTTCCATTTGTAAATTGAGTCCCCTGCTGCTATGGGAAAGCACGCCTTGGTTTAAGAATGCTTTGGTTTAAGAATGGACTTCTGGAATGGATTTAGTTTGTAAACCAAGGTACCACTGTACCTCTATCAGGTCCCCTTTACTCTCCTTTTTTCTAAACTAAAAAAATGCAAATGTTGTAACCTTTTCTGCAAAGGGTTGCTGCTCCAAACTCCTGATCATTTTGGTTGCCCTTTTCAAACTTCACAGTGACATTTTTGTGGTGAGGTGTTGAGAACTGTATATGGTATTCCAAGAGCTGTCCCACCATAGATTTACATAACAGCATTACAATATTCACAGTTTTATTTTCAGTTCCTTTTCTAATGTTTCATAGCATGGAATTTGCTTCTTTCACAGCCTGCCACATGCTGGGTCAACATCTTCATCAAGCCATTCACTGTAACCCAAGGTCTTGTTTTTGGTCAGTCACCACCATTTCAGACCACATGAGTGTCTATGTGAAATTTAGATTTCTTGCCCCAACATGCATCCCTTTATACTTGCTTACACTGAGTTTCATGTGCCATTTTACTGCAAATTCACTCATTTTGCCGAGTTCAGATCCTTTTTTTGTTTTAACCATTCTGAACAATGTGGCACCATCCCCAAACTTGGATACCTCACTCTGGATCATTTATGATTTAGTTTAAAAACACAGGTTCCAATACCAGTCCTTGAAGCACTCCACTTTCTACATCTGTTGGAAGAATTGCACGTTTATTGCTGCTCTCTGGTTCCTGTTTCTTAACCAGCTAATGGTTCACAAAAGGATTTCTTCCATGGCTGCTAAGTTTACTCAGGAGTCTTTGGTGAGGTCTTTTGTATGACTAGGTAAAGGTAAAGGGACCCCTGACCATTAGGTCCAGTTGTGGCCGACTCTGGGGTTGCGGCGCTCATCTCACTTTATTGGCTGAGGGAGCCAATTCCGGATCATGTGGCCAGCATGACTAAGCCGCTTCTGGCAAACCAGAGCAGCGCACGGAAACGCTGTTTACCTTCCTGCCAGAGCGGTACCTATTTATCTACTTGCACTTTGATGTGCTTTCGAACTGCTAGGTGGGCAGGAGCAGGGACCGAGCAATGGGAGCTCACCCCGTCGTGGGGATTCGAACCGCTGACCTTCTGATCGGCAAGTCCTAGGCTCTGTGGTTTAACCCACAGTGCCACCCGCATCCCTTGTATGACTAGCAGGCTAGATATTTGTTTTCCCACCCCAAGAAAGTCAAATTTGACTGGGGGGCCATAGCAGGAGTGAACACAGCCCTCCCACCCATCAGCTGATGTTACCCAGTGATATCAGTTATTTGACAGGTGGGTGCGGTTTGGGGAAAGTTGGCCTTGTGGACCAACTTGAACCTTGGTGCACCTAGAAAATTCAGGGAAATCACATATTTGACATATTGAAATATGTGAAGTGGAATTGCATTGCTATATTTGCACTTTGTATAAAAAATTACCATCATATTTGTTATTCTGCTCAACCTATAACAAAATAAGGGCAAATTTCCTATAAATGGAAGCAAAGACACTTTAAACTTGTGTTGGATACTTTTATGAAGAAGCCTAGAAAGATGATAGAGATGCAGTTGACCTCCCCAAGGCACTGGAGGCACCTATGCAGGTAATATGACCTCATTTTAGCATACTAGGGGGGATCGGGGCCAGATTTAGGTTTGATGAGGCCCTAAGCTGCTGAAGGTAATGGGGCTCTTTATATGTCCAGCTGTCCTTTGTCAACAACAATTTGTGTTAAATATATGCTATATGGTAATTTATGGACCTCATAGGTATCTAAAGCCATTTGCACATAACAAAATAGGTAATTTATCAAAGTAATTGTTGAAATGAAATACAATTAAGAACTACGGTATAGTAATAGTGAAATACAATTAAAAATAAATATATTGATAGTGAAATAATGATTAAGCTCCAACTGTATGTAGGTTTTATTTTATTTGTTTATCTTATATTTTGGAAATGTACATTCATTTTTTTCCCTTAAAATTTTTTGGGGGCCCCCAAGAGTGTAGGGCCCTAAGCTATAGCTTTTTAAGCTTATATGTAAATCCGGCACGGGGGGTGGGAACCACCTCGAACCAACCAAAACCAAGAATTTCACTACGATTACTCCAACTCCCATCAACTCCAGCCAGTATGGCCAATATTCCAGAAAAATGGGAATTGTAGTCTGAAAATCTGAAGGGCAGCCACCCATTCTTCAGCCCTACCATACAGAACTATGTCTCACTAGAAACAGTTCAACAGTTATTATCTAACCTCTGTCATAAAAATATTATTAAAGTGTCCAGAAGGATTCTTCAATTGTTCAGGAGACTGTATATTTGAGCACAGGGATCTTTTACATGAGGCACTCAACTCATTTTAATGCAGTACATGTGCAACGAAATGGTTATGTACATCTTCACTGAAACAAATGGGTTGGGGTTCACACTGGATTTCGCATGACCATAAACACAGCAAACATAGCAAGCATAAATCACTATTGAGTTCCATATCTTGAAATATAAATGCAGGTACAATACAGAGTAGACCATTTTCCACCCTAAATGTTAATGTTAAGAGGTAAACTGTCTGGCCAACTTTAGCAACTTCCTTTTTACAGGCATGCTGAGGATATAATTTAAAATTGCAAATACATTTGTGACATATAAATGTCACAAAATTACATATCATCTAGATGTCAGAGAGTGGGAGGACTAATGACTTCCTAAAGAGAATCCAAGCAAAATATATTAAAAGAGCGAGAAAATTAAATACAAAACATATGAAATGTGGTACACATTTGATGTCATAATCACAATATTTAAAGAACATAAATCCAGATTTATGACCATTACTTCAGTGCAGGAAATAAATATGTATTCTGTTAAAAATAGATTGAAATGTGACCCTGTGTCATTAATAGTCTGCATTGTTTTATTTTTTTGTGAAAATGTGGGGCAAAAGGGTTCAAAAGCAGGGTTCAGCTGAAGCTGTTTAGCTATACATATTCAGGGCCTGCCCTACCATTAGACAGAGTGAGCCAACCGCCTCAGGCCAGTGTTTAGGGGCAGCAGCAGCCCCTGGCTAATCCTCCTGAGCTCTTAGTCATTCCCATCTGCTTCCATGTGTGTCCTGCTGCTCTGGGTGTATGGAAGTATCGAAAGAGTATTGAAGCAAGACTCAACTGCTTCAAGTTGACTTTTGTAAATGGAATTGTGAAGGAGTGTCATCTCCTTTCTCATTCTCCTCAGGCAGCAAAATGTATTGAGCTACCCTGCACATAGGATGAGAATGATGAAGATGCCACTGTGTTCATGCAGTTTGTACCTAACAAGTATTGGGACTAAGGTTGTTGAGCTCTTTTTTGTTTTACCCAAAGTTTTTGAGCTTTTTTTTTTTTTGCAAATTTGCAAAAAAGAGAGACAGGTTTTGGGGCTATTTCCAGTTTTTGGTCCTTCAAGGGGAGTAAGAATGCCTTTGTTTAAAATGGGATTAGTTTTATTTTATTAATTTATTTGGAATATTTAGACACCATTCATTATGTAAGTATCTTTTGACAGGATACAATAACAGTATAATTAAAGCATGTTGAATTTTTCAACTGTCCAAGTCCAAAATTGAGGGGTGCTAAAGATTTGTAATATGACTTGGGATTCAAAATATAGTTTGGTTAAATTAATATAATTCAGTTTTGCTTGGTAAATAAAATGTGTGTAAAATTACATAGAAATGATAAAAAAGATTGCCAAGTACTTGCAGTCTAATAATAATAATAATAATAATAATAATAATAATAATAATAATAATAATTTGGCATTACCTGACATTTTCAGAAAGTAAAATCCAATTTCTTTGGTTTACCAAACAGTTTCTGTGTTTCTTAATCAAATATAGCTAATCAAATATAGCTTAATCAAACCAAGCTAAATGTTGTCCAAATAATAGCAGATTTGAATTCCTCACACCCCAAAGCATATTTTAAGACCCATCACTGAATTTTTTGGGGTAAAAATTAAGTTTCACCCCCTAAAATGACATGCCCCAAACATACAATACAAATGCAACGAAACAGTATGTAATAAAATAAAAACCTGTAACGATAGGCATCAAGAACCAGTCAATAAAAAAATTACTCATCTTTCACTCAAACTGTAGCAGCATTGCAAAGGCCATTTTGGAGTACAGTGTTACCTTGGGTTACAGACACTTCAGGTTACAGACTCCGCTAACCCAGAAATAGTACCTCAGGTTAAGAACTTTGCTTTAGTATGTGACAATGGCGGCAAGAGTCTTAATAGCACAAGGATGGAAGAATGAGGAAACCCCGACTAAAGAACTATGGCAAGAGAAACTGATAGACTACGCAGAATTGGCAAAATTGACACATAAACTATGGGACAAGGATAACTGTGGCTTTAAAGATGAATGGGAACCTTTTACAAAGTACTTAAAGAAGCAACAAAGTGAACTGGGCTCCTTGGCAGGCTTTGAATAAACACTCACAAACCTTTTATTGACAATAACCAGTCAGATAAATTAAGGATTTATACAATTTTGTAACATGCAGAGAATAGCATCTGTAGAGAAACCAGAGGTTGGAGCAGAGGGAAGTCAGGGGGGGGAGGGGAGGGTGGGTCGTTTTATGGGAGGGGGGAAATGGGGGGGAATTAAGGATGATATGTTTTAAGATAATATGTTTTGTTCAAATTCCTAATAAAAAAATATTTTTTTTAAAAAAAGAACTTTGCTTTCGGATGAGAACAGAAATCGTGCTATGGCGGCGCAGCGACAGTGGGAGGCCCTATTAGCTAAAGTGGTACCTCAGGTTAAGAACAGTTTCAGGTTAAGAATGGACCTCCAGAACGAATTAAGTTCTTAACCAGAGGTACCACTGTATGTAAATGATAAAGTAAGCCCCAAACAGCCCCCCCTCTCTCATAATAATATGAGAGAGAAACACAGGAAGAAAATAGATTTACTATGTAACCTTCATTTATTCTTTATATTACTTGAGGTCCTTAAAAAACTTAATAAAGTATTGAAGAGACAATCTTGTCATCTAAGAAACTGAAATACACTGTGCTGTGTTGTCTACACTTGATTTGACATGTCTCAAACACATGATTGCCATTGTTGCACTTAAACGATGGCAGTCGGTGGGTGTTCTAATCATTACTGGATAGTTTATTTTTCACATTGCTGCTCTACTGCTCCCTTCACTAGGAAATCATATAGCTAAATGGATCAGTTAAGATTAAATTAGTCAACATAATGGTAATCAAAAAATTGTTCTGACCTTTGGCAGAAAAACAACAATGTGCGACCTTGAAGCTTCAAGAGGAAAGAAGCTTGGGAAACCTTTCAAGATTACAAAACAACAACAACAACAAAAGGATGGCAGCTCTTTATGAAGGAAGGAAGCCAAACACCCAGTAATGTAAAAATCTTACATTAAGAAAATAATGTAAAGTGAATAACTACAATAGGCATATCTCCCGTTAGACATTTTTAGGCTTATATACTATTTAAAAAGGCAATGTAATTAGGACTTATTAGAAGTAGCTAATGTTCCTTGAGTTTTAAATAGTCAAAGAACAATGCATTTATCTGCCTTTCTTTTCAAACAAGATCAAAATGCTCCACTTGACTGTATTATAACATTTGTGGAAAGGAAGCAGTGTTAGAATAAGATCCAAAGCTCAACAGGGCTGTGATCTGTACATGCAGTTCAAGGCATGAACTGTACCACCTATAAAATGCCCTGCTTTGCACGGCAGCAAATCTCTCCACTAAGTCTCAGTTCTAGTGATGTATGGAAGTGAGAGCTGGACCATAAAGAAGGCTGATCGCTGAAGAATTGATGCTTTTGAATTATGGTGCTGGAGGAGACTCTTGAGAGTCCCATGGGCTGCAAGAAGATTCAGCCCGGACACTGAGATCCAGCACCAAGGGCCTTCTGGCGGTTTCCTCATTGCGAGAAGTGAGGTTACAGGGAACCAGACAGAGGGCCTTCTCGGTAGTGGCGCCCACCCTGTGGAACACCCTCCCTTCAGATGTGAAGGAAACAAGCAGCTATCCTATCTTTAAAAGACATCTGAAGGCAGCCCTGTTCAGGGAAGTTTTTAATATTTAATGCTGTACTGTTTTTAACACTTGATTGGGAGCTGCCCAGAGTGGCTGGGGAAACTCAGCCAGATGGGTGGGGTATAAATAATAAATTATTATTATTATTATTATTATTATTAACTGATCCATTCTTAAGGAAATCAGCCCTGAGAGCTCACTGGAAGGACAGATCCTGAAGCTGAGGCTCCAATACTTTGGCCACCTCATGAGAAGAGAAGACTCCCTGGAAAAGACCCTGATGTTGGGAAAGATTGAGGGCACAAGGAGAAGGGGACGACAGAGGACGAGATGGTTGAACAGTGTTCTCGAAGCTACCAGCATGAGTTTGACCAAACTGCGGGAGGCAGTGGAAGACAGGAGTGTCTGGCATGCTCTGGTCCATGGGGTCACGAAGAGTCGGACACGACTAAACAACAACAACAACAACAGCAACAACAACAAGCCTCAGATCATACCAGAGAAGTCAGCCACACTGATCAAGAGCTCTACATGCAGTCCAAGATGCATGTGAAATCTCTTCGTGTTACTTGCCCACATTCACTACAAGAAAAGCCGCAGGTCTGGACCAACAAGGAATGCAATTGCATGCACTGAAATCAGCAGAGAAGCCTATGCAAGAGAACTCTGTGTGCACATAAAATTCTCCACACTTAAGAGGTTGCTGGGTTTGAGCTATAGCTACTGTCACATACACACACGAACTATTCAGTCACGGCAAGCATTTTATGGACTGCAATATTTTGCATACACCTGAAAGTAAAATCAGACTGACTTTCTGAAACGGATGGGCTTTCATGTCCTTCCATGGTTACAAACCAGTTTAAAAACAGAAATATTTGTTTTCATTGACAAATACATCAGCTCCTTTCGTATCATGCAGACCTATGGAATTTTTGCTCAAGGTTTCTCTTCTTCAGCCACTTAATAATATTGAAACAAAAAGAACTGCACCTAACTTATTAATAATCAGCTTGCCAAATTAGTTGACACCAAGAAATACATCACAAAAGACCATGATAATGATGGTATTTTGGTAAGAATGCTTATTCTTCAGAGTGTACTAGAACAAACTGCCCTGCAAAGATGGGACACTGTAGATTAATCTAAAAGCCTTATTTTTGTCTTTTCATCAGGGTCAGTTGTTTTGATAGGATGCTCTCTTCAGCTTTCCTCCCCTCTATCAACAACACTATGTTTATAGTTAAAATAGCTGTAGGAAGAAGTAATGTCAAAAATGTCCACAATGATCTTTAAGGTCATTGTAATTTCAACAAATCTGCTATTGAACTGGAGGGAATCTTAAGGTTTAATGAAGGATTAAAGTCTTTTTGACTTAAGAAAAGGAATCAGTTTATTTGCAGGGGCATTTTCGCCGCACATCACTTTTCCAGCTCTTTCTGGAATTTGCTTTCACAGAAGTCAGCGAAAAGAACCGAAATGGAGTTCAGTAAAAATAGGGCCGTTATATTGCCTTTCATTTGGATATATTGGTGTTAATGTATAACCATAGAGATTGTGCATGACTTTTACTAATTAGATCACCTCAACTATTCATCTGACAATGTTTGAGTTTATATTTGACTCTGCAGATATAATAGCATTGAAGTATATTTCCCCCTATCACTTTGCTAGCCTCATTTTGTGCTACAACTGCTACTAAGAAAGCTCTCTCCCTAGCCCAGCCATTAGGCAGAGTGAGACAGCTGCCACAGAAGCTAGGGGACAGGGAATGGTGGCAAGATGGTGGAGGGCAGAGCTCTGTGGGTCATGTGAGCTGCCCTGCATTCCCTAAGCTAACCTGCTGCCCTCAAGTGTGGAGGTGTTGATCTTGTCACCAGTGCTGAAGTAAGAGCTAAACGTCAGTCTGGTTGGCTTTTGTCACTGGAATGGGAAGAGACACTGCCTTGTTTATCTGCCTGAGGCAGCATAATGTTTTGGGCTGGCCCACCTAAATATAGAAGACAAAGGGTCCTTGTGGAGGGCTTCAGATGAAGAACAAAGGCTTCTAAAATAAAGGATTGATTTAGGGAGATAATGTGCTCTGTTAGATACTAATACGTACATTTTTATTGACGTTAGGCAAGTGCCGTCGTCGTGCTCCTTTAGATGCCTGTTCGAAACTCTTCTGTTTTGGTTGGCATATCCAGAAACATGATTTTGCTCTAATGCTTCTTAAATTTCTTTCAGATGTTTTATAGTGTTTAAATGTTTTCAACAGTTTTCAACATTTTTATTTTATTTTCAACGTTTTAAGTATTTTTTGTTATGGAAGGGTTTGCCACCACTTTGGGAGGTATGGTGGGATATACATTTAAATAAACAATACATTTACATCTTTCATACTTGTTAAGTTTAAAAAAGAAAAATCCAAAAGAAGAGCGATATTCATTTGTTGCAGCTGGGAAACATCTTTCGCTTAGAAGCAGAACTATGTGCAAACCTTTTGCCAAACCTTGTTTAACATTTGGTATGGGCATATGGGGCCAGATAAAACTGAATTCAGCCGACAAGACTGTCACTTGGCCATCTCACAAATATCTTGTGAATTAATGCTTCACCTTCCAATCACACCAATCTTTTTTTCCTATTTATCTATGTTTGCTTTTCTGACTAGCTAGTTATCATTCATACTGATTCTCCCTTTTGCAGTTCCAGGCAGTCTTGGTACAGAGGGAAAAAAACCCCAGTCTTGATATGTTTTCATTGGCAAATTACTGATTCGTGAAATCAGTTTTCAGGAGCTTCTAAAAAATGTATGGGTTCTGAGAATATGATAGTTTAGCCATTCAAGATTTTGTACACTGGTAATTCTAGAAACTCGAAAACTGACAACAGACATATGGGAAATGCTTAAAACTGTTTGTTATTATCAGAATATGAAACACAATAAGCCACTGGAGAGATCCATATGAATTTATGAATGGCTACAGTGAAGAAAAACCAGAACAATACAGTCATGACAGTAAGTACTGTCATATGTGTCTGCTCAGCACTTCCAAACCTTAGTGGCAAGGGCAACACATGGTTTGAAAACTGCAGAGAAAAATAGTGCTTGACTCTGCTGGAATAAATATTCTAAGCAATGCTCATTTGCAGGGCAATTACCACTCTGATAATTTGGACCTCCAGCACCAAAGATGGATCCCCAAATCAGGGGCATAGTTTGTGAGGAGGGGCAAAGGGGGAATGGATCCCCAGCCACATGATTTTTAGGGGGCACGAGTCAGGCACCCCCATGCAGGGATCCCTGTCCTGCCCTGCCTGCTGTTGGGGGTCTCTGAGCCCTGAAGCTTCGCCCAGCCTTGTTTTGCCGCTGCGTCCCCAGCCCCCTCACTGAATGGCCACCTGGCCAGCATGGGGGCGGGATTTGCCTGCCAAGGGCCGCAATGGCTGGTCGGGCTCCTCCCTGCATGGGTGGGCAGGGGTGCAGCGCAGCCCCAATTGGTTGTGGTGGCCAGGGCTGAGGCTGACACACAGGCTCTGTGAACTCTCCGTGCCCCAAGCATGCATGCTCAGCAGCGTTGGCGGCGAGGGCTGGCCTGGTGTGGTGGATTCTGTTGGCCCTGCGTGCCCTGCCCCCACCCTGTGTGCACCAAAAAAAGGACACAACGCCTCTGTCCCAAACTTCAGATCTGCTCCTGCAGGGGGACTGCAACCCCATCCAGTACAAGCAGCTGACTTATATCCCAGTCCTGGAACTGCTCACCCTCAAAGCCTCTACAGGGCCAGCCAGAGATGTTTTGCTGCTGTAGGCAATGTGTCCCTATGCTGCCCCTGTCCCAATACGGAAGCTGCCCCCACATCTGGTCCCCTCTGCCTCTCTACCCCTGCTACCAGCCCTGCCACCTCAACTGAACCCTTCCCTGTGGCGACCTCCATGCTGCCACCATGAGACAGTGGCAGTGGTGATGGCAACTGTGTGGTGGCAGCGTTGCACTGGCAAGGATGGGGAGGGGGTTGTATCTGAGACCCAAAGTAAGCTGCATTGTCTCCCCTCATGTATGGACTCCCCTTAGGCCTGTGACTTAATAATCAAGCATTGCTTCCTTCCCTCCCTCTGTTAGTGGACGCTTCCCACGGGAGTAAGAGTGCAATAAGCACATACAGTGGTACCTCGGTTCTCAAATGTCTCAGTTGTGGAACATTTCAGAACCCGAACACTGAAAACCCGGAAGTAAGTGCTTACATTTTTGAACGCGCCTCCAAAGTCGAATGGCTTCCGCTGCATGTTTTTCGATTTTATCGATTGCATTTGCAGCTAACGGTTTGTGTTTTCAAATGTTTCAGAAGTCAAACAGTCTTCCAGAACGGATTACGTCCGAGAACTGAGGTACCACTGTATTACCTAAACCAGGGGCAAGGAACCTCAGGCTCAGGGAGTAAATATGCTCCCCACAACCTCTGACTTACTAAGATTTACTTATTACCAGTTTATTGGCTCTCATCGAGCCCACCATGGATACAAACCCTGTACTAAGCTTTCCACAATCACACTTGATTAAGATGTAACAGACAAAGTGAACTAGTGTCATCTGCAAACTGATGATACTGTGCCCCAAATGCATAATGGCCACATCCAATGGCTTCATACAGATATTAAACAACACTGGGGATAAGATGGCACACTGTGGTGTACACAGTACAACTGCCAACTATTTAGCTTAGTTGAGTCAAGTGTACGGGGTCTAAAAATACCTCAATGGTGTTTCCAAACCAGGCCTACAACTTCCAGAAACACACAGTCAGAAGACATAACCAAGCACGTACAGATTCTCCATTTTACCATTTAAAGAGTTTACACACAAAGACATATACCGTACATTTGCCAAAGAGGTTGCAGGAGTGGTGTAAATGGCACTCCCTTTCTCAAAGCTGAAGCAGGGACACTATAAAAGGGACATATGAATGCCTTCAATGAATATGCCAGAATCATCCTGAAAAGTTTTTAAATGCTTTAGATTAATCAGAAATTGTGTCTGATCCCTCCTGTTTTCCAATGATTTGCATGTGTTTAAAACAACAACAACAGTGAAACAGGTTAAATTTAAAGATTATGTGTTTATGTTGGTATTTGCTTGTGAGAGACTGAGAGAGAAGGGAGCGAGGAGAGAGACAAATGTGTCAGTTGTCTTCTGGACCATCATTGTGTTCACATTCTTTGAATAAGTTCACACAATGCCATTTGAATAAAGCCAGAACAAATTCTACTTGAGAACTGCATGGAACAAATGTGGAACAAAGGGGCCATGTTATACTCTTTAGTGACAGAACAATGGCCTTGTTACTGTTTGATCTGTTCCTTGCAGTTGATTTCCTTCTTTGCCCAAAGGAGCAAGTTATATTGCAGTTCAAAGCTATGTTCATTTGCTTGAACCTTGACACCCCTTTTCGACAGATTTAAACAGTTAATAAAGGAATCGGCTTTTGTCTTCTAAATACTAGACTCTACCAATATTTATCTTAGGAACAAAAGACGCTTTTCCTAGAGATGCATGAATTGCTTTGGGACATATGCAGAATCTTGAGCATTGTTAAAAATTGTAACTTCAGGCAAGTATACCACAGATTTTGAACCAAGACTCATTTACAGAGCATGAAAAGCTCATTGTTAAATGTGCATATTACGTTTGTGGTTTCATTGTAAAATTGTGCAATATTGCAATCTAGAATGTGCCTAAACAGTGGAACTTGCTGAAACAAAGGCGAACCTAAAATTCAAAGAGATGGACAGTGCAAATCCATAGTGATGTCAGCTAACATAGCTTTCAGCTATAATATTAATTGGAGGAGTAAATCACAATTCTAATGGATTAGATTGAAAATACGAACAGAATATTCTATCTGCAATTGTCCTACCAGTGTCAGTAGTCTTGATGTTTTTTATACAGAGATGGATTGAAAAACATCTTTTGCTGTCGTTATTGTTGTTAACAACTATTTTATTTCACCTTACCTAATCCTATTAAGAGTGTTCAGAGATCCATGGTAGCGTACAATATCGAGAGTACAGTAAACATACACTAATTTTAAAATGTTTAAAATGCAGAAGTCCCTAAGAATTATGGGTCTCATTCAAATTAAAATAGATTATAATAATTAGCTATAATATTTTTACATTAATATTTTAATTAATAAGAGCTAAAAAGTACCTTGAGTTTGACCAAACTGCAGGAGGCAGTGAAAGACAGGAGTGCCTGGTGTGCTCTGGTCCATGGGGTCACGAAGAGTCGGACATGACTAAACAACTAAACAACAACAACAACAACAAAAATTACCTGTCTTTCATTGCTGGCCAGATTAGATCAAGTCAGAATTTCTAGCATTGCGGACACTGCAGAGAGAATGCCTTGTGTTCTTTGCTCATCACGCTAATATAAACCATTGCTGAGTGTTAATATGCAAACGTTCTGATTCCCAATGAGTTTGCAGTCACTTTGGTCCTCCCTGGGCTTTTTAAATCAGCATGATACAGTAGCTAAGCCAAAGTTGGCTTAGCATGACATGCAAACCTGTAGCTCAGTTTTGTCCTATGCTATAGGTTGTCGTTACAAAGTCATGGTTAAGGTCGGGAGAGCATAACCATGATACTGGGTTCGGACAACATGCTAAGCTAAGATTTACACCCAGCCACCATAAGATTTAACAAAGCAGGTGTGAACTCCTTACCAGGAACCAGTATGTTCTTAATAAGCCATACTCTGGTTTACTGTGACATGTAAACCAGGCTACTAAGTTAAATGTACAACCTGAGAACTGCCATCAGCACACATATTTTTGATGTCTTCATTAGACACCTCTGGCAAGTTGCTGTTTTCTAGCCTCTCTTGGCAAAAGAGAGAGAATAAGAGTAGCCTGCAACATAGGATAAACAGACTACAACAAATACGCTGTGCACTTTATAGCTGCAGTCCTATGCACCCTTTCTTGTTGATAAGGCTAATTAAATTCAGAAAGGCTTCCTGCATAACCACCATTTCTATGTACACGTACTTAGAAATATTAGATAGGTTGTAAACATGCTATACAAGTGTATAAAACTAGACTCTGAAAACATTAAGTTTTATGTCTCAGTATTCCATCCAGTCTTAATTTCTGAGGAGAGACTCAGGTATGGTGTCTGGAATGGTATTGTGAGATCTACTTTTGCCTCCCAAATATATCCAAGTGTCTGATTTTTAGCCATGAATATTAAACTGTTTTTTAAAAAAACCTTTATTGGGTATATTCATGGTTATTGTAAGTGGAATACAGTATACTTTTAAAATATAACTAAACATATAGCATTAATTCTGCTTAGCGGGAATAACTACAGCACATCCCATTTAGAAATTAAATGAGGAGTCCTAAAATTTTATAATTTTGTATCATGAACTTCCCTTCAGGGCTTTCCAGATGATTTTTTTATGTGCAATAAAAGTGGAATTGTTGCTTTGTAGTCCAAAGGTCTTTTCCCAAGCTAACACATCTGTTGTGGAGTAATAACATGATCCCAGTGTTCAAGTGGCAATATTTTGTCATTGGGAAAATGGGATTTCCTCCCATCTAGCACATTATTTGAGTTCCCCATGTAGTGTTATTGTTAAACCATTACAAGTACCTATTGACCAATGACGATAACATCACTTGTGATGACGGACATACATTAGGCCAGATTTTTTTTTTAATATATAGATAATTTTTTTGATAGAGTTACTAACTTGGTAGATCAAGAGAATGCTATGAAATGTAAAGTTCTGCATTTAGGCAGCAACAATCTTATGTAGAAATATAGGATGGATGACACTCAGCTCTACAGCAGTGCATGTGGAAACATCTGGAGGATTTAGTAGACCTTGAGCTAAACAGGAGTCCAACATGCTGGCTTGAAACACCAGCCAATTCTAGGTTGCCTCAACAGAAGTACAGTGCCCAGAATGTGTGAAGTAATTGTATGTCTTGCTCTGTTTTGCTTTTGCCTGATCTCACCTGAAGGGCTGTGTCCCGGATTGGGCACCACAGTTTAAGAAGGATATCAACAAAGTGGAAGATATTCAGAGGAGGATGACAACTATAGTGAGAGGCTGAGAAATCTATGAGGAAAGGCTGAAGGAAATGGGCATATTTATCCTGAAGAAGAGACAACTAAGAGGCAATGTGAAAGCCATCTTCAAATATTTTAAAGGGCTGTCATATAGATGATGGAACCCATTTGTTTTCTGTTGTGCTAGAGTATAGGACACAGTGCTTGTTTTCCTTAAAAAAATGTTTAGGGGTACTCTCATTTTCCTACTCATATTGAAATGCTGCCCCTCAATGAGGCCAAACTTAGATTCACAAAGTGTTTAGGCGTATGTGTACCCCTGCATCCCCCCAGAAGAAAAGCACTGATAGGACCTAACAAGAAAAAGGCTTTTAGGACATTAACAATAACTTTCTGATGGTACAAGCTATTTGAGAATGGAGCAGGCTGTCCCAGAAGGAGCTAGATGGTGCTTTGGTGAAGGTTTGAAGCAGCTTCTGGATGGACAAATATTAGGGCTGCTGTAGTCGTGGATTTCTTGCCTCAGCAAGGGGTTGATCTTTGAGATCCCCTCCAACTCTATGACCCTACAATTCTATATGTATTTCCCTGATTCAATCAAGGCTAGTAAAACCTAACATGAGAGAAGCTCATAACTCTCCACAGCAGTGCTCCATCCATTCTTGGGATGCTAGCTTTATAACGAGAAAACTTTAGATTCAGTGCTATGCAGTAATCCAAGCAGAGGGCTAGAACTGAGAGTAAGCTAAGCACAAAGTAGGCTGAACAGATTTTTTTAAAAAAAATTATATACGTGGGAGCCATTTGGGGCAGACAATGAAGTTGATTTAAAACTAGCCAAGTGGCAACTGCAGCTTTTACATGTGTGATGACTACATAAACTTGTTTTCTCTAGGAATCTAGCAGTGACATCTGTATATGGAAAAACACAAAGCTGCAAGCCCAAAGCATATATTTAGCCTGTATCTACAAAACTTGCAGAAGAGCATTAAATCAGCAAAATGAAAAGCAACCAACAACCAGACAAGAAACATAAAATGAGCTGGCTACTCTAAGGCACAGCTACAGTAATTATTTCAGTCTTTTGCTTACGGGTATACCAACTGTTTACAATTTACTGTTTGGCAAAGCTGGGTGTTCTCATTTTCCCTCCTGGTTCAGGAGTCAAAAACATATGTTACCTTTCGTAATGAACTCGTCTAAGATTTGAAGCTATCCATATTCATGTCACAAGAAATGTTTACGCGAGAGCAAAATGCTTGGATATCCAAATAAATCAGAAACATCTCAAAGTTTATATTTCCTTATGCTTCCTCGGCATAGTAAAGCAGAGAAATGTAGTTTAATTAAAAACAAAAACAAAAAAGCCTTTTCAAAAATCATTGCACTCTCAAAGTAATGCAAGCTAATGTGTAGTTTCGCCATCCTCTAAAGATTTATTGCCTATCAATAGATACAAGGAAATGTAATATAATCATATACTGTACACACCTTGCATATTTTCCATCTTCTCTGCATAAATTATATATTCATTTTCATAATTATACTCTTATTTCTAGTTTTAACATAAGCTGCTATTAACTCCTGGGTGCCTATAAAAATATTACTGTATTATATACCTATGCAAGTAATGCTTGAAATCTTTTTTTAAAAAAGGAATCTATTTATTTAGATTATGGCTAGATTGATTTTCAACCTACCCATGACCTACTATAATGGCCATCTGTGTAAATGGTTACTACTGGAAAAAGTCCCAAATTACAGCAAGCTGGTACTGAGCAGGATTCAGTGTTTGGCATGTCATTTTTGAGCATTTGCTGTGCCATGTCAGAGCAAAATTGAAGGTATGTTGGGGAATGAGCTTGCCTGGCTAGCCGTAGCTGTGCTTTCCCCATAGCTAATAGTTGCCCAAGAACAATATTACTACAATGGTACCTTGGTTGTCGAACAGCTTGGCTCCCGAACAAATTGGCTCCCGAATGCCGCAAACCCGGAAGTGAGTGTTCTGGTTTGCGAACATTTTTGGAAGCCGAACGACCGACGTGGCTTCTGATTGAGTGCAGGAAGCTCCCGCACTCAATAGGAAGCTGCACTTTGGTTTTTGAACTGTTCTGGGAGTTAAATGTGGTGTAGTGGTTAAGAGCGGTAGTCTCGTAATCTGGGGAACCGGGTTCGTGTCTCCGCTCCTCCACATGCAGCTGCTGGGTGACCTTGGGCCAGTCACACTTCTCTGAAGTCTCTCAGCCCCGCTCACCTCACAGAGTGTTTGTTGTGGGGGAGGAAGGGAAAGGAGAATGTTAGCCGCTTTGAGACTCCTTCGGGTAGTGATAAAGCGGGATATCAAATCCAAACTCTCTTAAATTCAACAACCAAGGTACCACTGTATATAGCTTCAATAGGAATTGTTGACAGACTACCAATTTTTCAAATATTAGATGTTTTATACACTTGTGGCAATGCAGTCAATACAAGGAGCTGCACCCACACAGTGCCCTTGCCCAAATACAAGGACCTAAACCCAACATGAATCATTCACTAACTGAAGACCCCCCACCCCAGTGCTTCGCTTCCTTCTCCTTGCTGCCACCTGTGCTCTCAAGGTGAATGAGCCGAAGCAGCTTTCACTTGCATTGCCCTCTAAGGGAGAGCCATGGAGAAAAGTTGGCCCACTCCAAGAAGACAACTCAAGGGAAGCACGAACAACAAAGAGAAGGCAGGTGAGGCTATTGATGGAGATGCCACTTGAAAGCCACCATGCCCAAACCCAAAAATAAGAGTGATTCAGGGAGGTGAGGTGACTATCCCTTTTCATAACAGTACACTGCACTGAAACCAGTGGAACTTGCTTCTAAACTGATGAATTTAGGACCAAGCACATGTCATAACATGGAGGGAAGTGTCTAGGAGATGCAGTCAAGTAGTCAGAAGTCTGCTATCTACATCATGGATAAAGTTGTTGATGTCTTGTTTTAGTTACCAAGATGCCTCTAGTTAGACTGTGCTTTCCAGCCACACTGTATAGAGACTTGTTGTTTACCAGGGCTCTATTCCGCAGGATCATCTGTTGATTTTGTTACTTCATTTATCAGCCAAAGATCCTCATGCATCTCTGTCTGCACAGCATGTCCTGTGAACTCTCTAATATCCCATATATTCTAAATGTCCAGGATATTATAATACTCTGTACATTCCATTGCCATGAACATTGCATAATGTCTTCTAGATTGTGGCATAGTTGGAGATGAAAGGTTACATTATGTATTTGCCATGCAATCCCAGATATTTCTTCCAGATATTTATGCTACAATTTATGCTTGAAATAGAATTGCTGTACTGTGGCTTCTTGAAGCACCTTAAGGCAGACTTTGCCAGCCTGAAGCCTTTGCTGGAGCTGGTGGGAGTTGTAGGTTAAAATCACTGGACAGCAGCAGATTAGCAGAGGCTGGTGTAAGGTGTCATGGACTTTGAAGACACTCAAACTCAGAACGCAAGGGAGAAATGTGCTAAGAGGAAGGCATGCTTGGCAAATCCACAGCATGATCAACTCCCGCCCGGGAACCAATGTCCCCACTGTGGAAGGATGTGTGGGTCCAGAATTGGCCTCCACAGTCACTTACGGACTCACTGTTAAAACCGTGTTTATAGAAGACAATCTTACTTGGCTATGAGTGATCGCCAACGAAGAAGATGGGTTAAAAGGGGTTATACCCTTACTATGTTTCAGTCCTGCTGTTATTGATCTAGCATGCACAATTGGCAGATTCATTCAGCGCAGGATAGGACTCCTACCTCTATAAGAGCTTCCAAAAAAATCATAAATTGGAAAGGGTCATGAGGGTCACCACCTGCCACCCAACCTCTGCTTCAAAACTTCCAAGGAAGGAGAGTCCACAACCTCCTGAGGGAGTCTGTTCCACTGACAAACAGCTCTTACCACCAGAAAGTTCTTCCTGATGTTTAGTTGGAATCTCCTTTCTTGTAACTTGTGTATACTCTCAATCTGCCTTCCATGCTGCCGGCCATAGAGTAGTGCAGGAGTGAAAATTTCAGAAAATGCAATTTCTTCCTGCTGCACTCATTATTATAAGAAAAGCTGCTCCTGATGAAAAGTATCTGTTATATCCAACTATTCAGAATTCTCGAGTCCCATACAAAATCCAGAAACCCGACAGCAAAGTGCATTCCTTCTCTGTTAGTCAGGTTAAACCTAATGGTGGAAATGTAAACTAACATAACATAACAACATAACATAATTAAAATAGGAGAAAATCTGTTTTTATTTCCTCAACTTGGAAGCACTGTTCCCGCTTTTCAAGTTTTGTTCCTTTGGACTCTCTGTACAATATTGATGAGTAAAGCTGGTGGAATTCTGCAACAAGCAAATCCCTGTGTCAACTTATATTATTAAGCAGCAGCAACCTCTTGCTAAAAGTGATTGGGTGAAATGGTGCTGTCAGCATGGTTTGCTAATGCATATCACATGTATCTAATGCCTTGGGCCCATCTGTCCTCACTGGATTTATGGATTTTACTCAGGCTTTTCTGCGAAAGGAGAGGAATGAGTGGGGGAAGGGGCTGTTGCAGTGTTGGTATGCGGCAACGTTGGGCACTTGTTTTACTCTTTCCCACTGCGAGACACCTCATGCTTGGACGGGTGCAATTCAAGGAGCTGGCCGCTGGTGAGAATGGAAGGCTTTTTGGTTGAAATGACCACATTCTTGCCAATGAGTGATTTCATGACCCAGAGCACACAGGAGAGCCAAAGTCTTTTGCACACATCCAGAAAAAGGACATTGGTCACGAACTTCACCTGTAAATACTGTATATATGGCAGCTGTTTTACGCCTACATATGGTGGTGGAGGAATGCAGAGGTGGCAGTAGCCATATTGCTATGTAGCAGGTACAGAGCTATATAGTATTGCCTGCAGAGGCAGCATGTTAGGGAACAAAACTACCAGCCAAGCGTCCTAGAATTCCTTCTACGACTCTGAGGTGTTGGACTCCCAGCAATCCACAGGCAAATACTTGCTTCCATGCATACTCCTCTCAATCTACCTAATAAATGGATATGAATAGTTTTAAATCAGCACCTTATTTTATGATGTGGACAGTTGGCCAGTCTTGTAATACTGGATGTTGTCTAATTTTGCCGTCCTTTGATGTGCGGTGAAGCCTAAGTGGAAGGCACGCACCAGAGTCATCGTACCCCAGCTGCCTTTGGATTCTGTTTGTGGCAATAGGTCTTAACCTTATCACAGTTCTTTTAATGATGTTTTTTTCTGTTTAATTTAACTGCAAATCATATTAGCAGAGTTTTGACTGCTATGTCGGAGAGCTTAAAAACCGAAGTTATTTCAAAAGCTAAGAATGTGTCAAGTCTGTCATGTTTAGTCAATATGATCCATTCAAGTGTAGAGCTGTCAGAGAGGACAACACTGGCTGGGGCTTAATCTGTTCACTTCTGAAGAGGAGTAAAAAAACACACAACGGACTTGCAGGATAAAGTAATAGTTTTTGATCTATCATGGTTACAGTTAAATAACCAATTTGTGGATTTGTTAAGGGTGCTAAGCAAGGCACAGAGGTCTACAATAGAGAAAATGCATAGTACCACAGTATATTATGCAGTTCAGGGATTGCCAGCGTGGTGCCCATGGGCTCAGTTGCACCCTGTGTTCTTCCTCTGGCACCCATAGAACCTCTGAGGCTCCCACCTTCCTGTCCTCTTGGTCATGGGACGGTGAAAAGTACATAGATGTGAAGGAGAAAATTGGAAAAGTACCAGTATCTCTTTCCTACTTCTTCTTTCACCCATATGCCTGAGATTACAGTGGTACCTGCGCCGCCGGAGAACGATTTCTGTTCTCACCCTGAAACAAAGTTCTTAACCTGAGGTACTATTTCTGGGTTAGTGGAGTCTGTAACCTGAAGTGTCTGTAACCTGAGGTACCACTGTATTTCTGCTGGCTCTGACTTTCAGTCAGATCCCTTGGAAAGGTCAAGTATGAGTAAATGAGCTTCCTCTCTTTCTGTGTCCAGATGTGCCCACATGCCTAAAATGGTTAGCATACCTTGCTCTAGTCAGCGGTGCCATCAGCAGGGCTGGCCCACCCATGAGGCAAGGTGAGGCAGCTGCCTTGGGTGGCAGGATCTACAGGGGCAGCAGATCTGGTCTCCAAGGAATACACCACCTGCTGCTGCTGCAGTGGCTGAATCTGCTGCATCCTTGGCAGCCCTCCTCCAATGCTGCCTCTACGGTGCCTTCTTAGTGAATAGGAGGCTCTGCTGATATCCTTCCACTCTTGTTCCTGATGTAGATAATCATTCACCACTCCTTCCCTGGTGGGAGCGTACCATTTTGTGGTTTGCCTCAGGTGCCCTTGCCATCAGGACAGGACTTTGGGGCAGTAGGCTAGGGCTCTCCTCGGCAAAATGAGGAGGGCCCTAAAAGAAAAAATAGCAGTACTGAATTACCATGCTTTGAAGTAATTGAAGCAAAACAATAGAAATGTAGCGTTAGAGGGTGTCCTGGGGGGTGGTCATCTAGTCCAACAACACCCTGCAATGCAGGAATCTCAGTTAGATCATACATGACAAATGGGTATCCAACCTCTGCTTAAAAACCTCCAAGGAAGGAGAGTCCACACTGTGATACAGATTGGCTGCATTGGCACATCATGACAAGACAGGGTTCCTGGTTTATTGTGGTTTATTGTGCAGAAGAAGCACATGGATCATGTGGCCCAATCACTCAGGCTTTGGTCCCTCATTCTTATTCTTATTAAAATTTGTATACCACCATTCATCCGAAGATCACAGGGCGGTTAACAACATTAAAATACAAAAACAAAAGACAAAATACACAACACAACACAACACAGCAAAACAAAACAATTAACCCCCGTCCCACAGACACACTTAAAAGGCCATAGAATGGCTCAGGGGGTCACATAACTTCCCTGACGTGAGTGGAAGAAACACACCTGGAGGAATATGACAGTGACTACTTGATATTCCCTTTATTATCAGGCAAATGCTAGGCGCTATAGGAAAGACAGAAGGGATTTGATATCTGTGCATTGCATGAGGCAGAGTTAGCCAATGTGATGTCCTCCAGATGAGGTTGGACTCCCATATCCATCGCACTCAGCCAGTGCGGTCATTGGTCAGGGATGAGGACAATTGTAGTCCGACAACATCTAGAGGGCCGTGCTAACTGACTCTGGGCTATAGCACCCCTAAAGTCAGTGGCTTAGCATGGGCGCCAGGGAGGCTGTGACCCCAGGTGCAAAATTCAGAGGGGATGCAATGCAGGGACCAATTTCCACAGGGATCCCCACCTTGGCAAAAGCGGTGGAGCAGTCCAGGCCCATGGTGAGTGGGTGCAGCAGAGGAAGGCGGGCAAGGGGTGACCCCACTGCAGCCCAACCTGGCACTGTTTTCTGTGGGCATCGGAAGGATTTGCCCGCCAAGGGCCGTGTTGGCCAGCCAGGCTTTCTCCTGCATGGGTGCAGCCCCACTTTGCTCCGGTGGATGGTGTTCTGGTAGCATCAACGGCTTGCTCACCCTGGTCTCTGGCAACCCACGCTACGCCTCTGCCTACAGTCACTGTATGTCTGGTCTATACAGTGGTACCTCGGGTTACATACGCTTCAGGTTACAGACTCTGCTAACCCAGAAATAGTGCTTCAGGTTAAGAACTTTGCTTCAGGACAAGAACAGAAATCGTGCTCCGGCAGCGCAGCGGCAGCAGGAGGCCCCATTAGCTAAAGTGGTGCTTCAGGTTAAGAACAGTTTCAGGTTAAGAACAGACCTCTGGAACGAATTAGGTTCTTAACCCGAGGTACCACGGTATAGCCACCATGGCTAGTACTTAACCCGAGGTACCACTGTAGTTACAATGCCAAGATAGGTAGAGATGAGATAAGTGATTGACAAATGCATCAGTTTCTTTTTAGTTCTAGAGAACCTTGATATTTTGGGATACAGACAGAAGCAAACCTGTTCAAATGCAATGGAACGAATTTGATACCACCATAATGGGTCTAATTACAGGTGGAGATGAATCAGCATACGGGGGGAGGTTCAAAAAGTATCTACATGTTGCTTAGAGAATAAATTGCACATAAATATTAGCAAGACAAAGGAGATGGTGTTGAACTTTCGGAGGAAGAGAGGGGAACTAGCCCCGTTGTATATTGTGTGTGTGTGTGTGTGTGTGTGTGTGTGTGTGTGTGGAGAGAGAATCTCTTCCTTTAAATTCCTGGGAGTTTACCTTAGTGAAGACCTCACTTGGAAAAACAATATAACTCAGGTGGTTAGGAAGGCCCGACAGAGACTCCATTTTCTTAGGGTCCTGCGAAAGAACAATGTTAAATTGATGACCTCCTTCTACCAGTCCACAACAGAAATTGTCCTCTCATATTGTATCACAGTGTGGTACGTTGGCTTGACAGCCACGGACAGAAAGACTTTACAGAGGGTGGTGAACACAGCACATGATATCATGGGCTGTCCCCTGAACCCACTAGATGATATAGCAAAGGATCGTCACCTTAGGAGAGTGAGAAAAATTCTCAGGGACGATTCACACCCCGGCCAGCACCTCTTTAATCTTCTACCCTTGGGCAGGAGATATAGATATCAGTCGTACCAACAGTTTCTATCCGTGGGCTGTTAGGCTGCTGAACTGAAAATAATATAGTGCAACTGACTTTCGGGGTTGGTGTGTTGTGCGACAAGCACACGGAGTGCAATGAGATTGTGTGTTTTGGGGGGGAAGGCTCGGTTAATTTCATTGTACACAGGTTGTACATTGACAATAAAGGTATTATTCTTATTCTTATTCTTATTCTTATTCTTTGTGGGCCACCCAGTTTGCTTGTTCTTCCTGAAAACAGTGTACACATCATCACCACCTATTTCTAATTTGCCTGATGATGCAGGGCATTCATTTCCCTATTTTACAGACAGAGACATGAAGCTGAACTTGACTTGTCCAGCAGCCAGGAGGTTATCTGCTGCATGTGGTGGACTTTTGTGTTTCACTCAGTTTGAGTACGCTCTGTCCTGCATACTGTATCAGGCTTTAATGGGACAGGTGCCAAAGTAAGAGAATGCCCTAGAGTTCCCTGTGACAGGGCAGTCCCACAACTGAAATCATAACCTGAAATAACTGACAGCAAAAAATCTCTTACTTTGCATGTATTCTCTCTGCTGACCTTCACCAACTGTGACTTTGCCTGACCAGAACTGCAGCCTTCCCAGGACTTAGGATGCAAGATGGTGCGTGACAGCACCAACCTAGATATTTGTGAACATGCTGCAGTTAAGGGTGGGGAGAACCACAAGAGATTTTAAAACACAACTGTGGAGAAATGGCAACAAATAATCAATCAATCAATCAATCAACTTTGCTAAAAGTTATAAAGCTGATGGAAATATAGCTCTAGTTCAGGGGTCAGCAAACGTTTTCAGCAAGGGGCCGGTCCACTGTCCCTCAGACCTTGTGGGAGGCCAGACTATATTTTGAAAAGAAAATATGAACACATTCCTATGCCCCACAAATAATCCAGAGATGCAATTTAAATAAAAGCACACATTCTACTCATGTAAAAACACGCTGATTCCTGGACCGTCCGCGGGCCAGATTTAGAGGGAGATTGGCCTGGATTCAGCCCCTGGGCCTTAGTTTGCCTACCCATGCTCTAGTTAATGTAAAGCCACTTCTGCCTTAGGAGGAGGTGGAGTTCTGGGCACTCACAGCCCCTTCATGTGTGCAGGGGTGTGGTCAGCCCTGCGCGATGGGGGGGGGGGATTCCCGGCTGCGTCACTGCCCAGGCAACCAATCTGATTGCTCTGGGGGTGTGGCCTGCTTGATTTAAGAAGGACACTGTGGGAATCTCACCCCTTTTCGCGCTTCCAGCTGCTCCGGTTTTCCCATCCTCCCGCCCTTTAGGTTTTTTCATCTCTCTCTCTTTTTAAATTTTATTGACTATTTTCACATAACAAATTATTTCAACAATTGTATTTTCCCCCATTTCCCCCTCCCACCCCCACATATCCCCCCTCCCTCCCCCCCTACGACTTCCCTCAGTTCCTCTTTCTGCTTTATTAACATATATTGTTCTCTGCATATTATAAAAATGTGAAAATCTCTAAGTTATCCATCTATTATGTTAACAAATAAATTTGTGTATGTTCATTCAAAACCTGCCAAGGAGTCCAACTCATTTTGTTGGTTTTTCAAGTACTTTGTAAAAGGTTCCCATTCATCTTTAAAGTCACAGTTGTCCTCATCACGTAGTTTTTTCATCTCTTGACCTTGCTATGGACTTCGGTTGGTCGCCATCCAGGGGCCTGGTAGGACTTTTTTTCCACTTGGCAAATTGGCACTGGCCACTTCGTTTTCACCTACCTCGTAGCAAATTGTCTCAACCTTGTACGGTTTGGTGGTTAGGCACTGGAATATTTCTGGAGAAGAGAAGAGGGGAGGTAGTGCCATCACCTTCCCCACACATTGAAGGATATTACGTTAAAGGATTCCGGGGGCCTGGCCCTGTCCGAAGCCTGAGGAGGCTACAGCCTAAGGCACGACCCCTATCGGTGGCCCTGGGGGAGCTCCTAGTTGATGTGCATCAGCAGGACTCCCCCTACTGGTGGTTAACCCTTCCCGGGCGGAAGTCAGATATAGTTGGTTAGGTCCAACGCCTAAGCCAATACCACTCACAATCTGTAACCAATAAAGTTGTGGCCTTTTTTAGCCCATTAACCTAAAATATTGTTGTCAAGTGTCTTTATTGGCCCTGTTTAGGGAAGTTTTTAAGGTCTGATGCTGTATTGCTTTTAATATTCAGTTGGAAGCCGCCCAGAGTGGCTGGGGAAACCCAGTCATACGGGCGGGGTATTATTATTATTATTATTATTATTATTATTATTATTATTATTATTACCTTGTGGGGGGGTCAGGACCTTGCCATGCAACTACCCAAATACCTTGCACTTCTGCTTATAATTCCTGCTGCAGCATCTTTAGGGCTGTTATAATATGCATGTTCTGTTAGTTATGGCAGATTGATACATATATCCTAATGACAGCTCGAGTCAGTGGGAATTTTGACTGAGTAATTGCTGAAGGTGTGAGCCAATGGTTCATGCTCATTATTGTTTTCATTAGAATTCCCCATTACAAACTTTAAAAGATACATTATTTGTCTTTATCTTCATGTTACTCCCCACCCCACCCCACCCCCTTTTGCATTGCAGAATACAATCTGGGAAAATGCATGTGCAATCTTAATTGTTTGACTTTGTTTATCCCATGGAGAAACCAATACAGCACTTACAGTAATTAAGATATTTTTTCTGGTCTTCTCATTTTGTTAATGATATCTTATTGAAGGCTGTGCAGTAATTACTGCCCACCGAGGTACACGCTCTGAAGCAAACTAATGGCCAATGACCAATAATGATTACATCAGTAATTATCTGTTATGAAGTATAAGCAAACAGCAAAAAAGTCTGAAATTAAAACCAGTGTGTTTGAAGCTAAAATTACTCATCTTATTAAACAATACTAAAATTATATTTGCAATTCATTGGAAAAATATACAGTAAGCTGCTTTCCTCAACTGAATACTAATGTTCTAGTTGTTTTCCAATTATATTTCCAAAAATAATTTTTTTAAACCCACTGCCTAAGGAACAATTGAAAACTGTAAGTGCCATTTTTTCAGTGGTGATTCTGTTGTTAATGTTGTGGGGGATTCTGGGTAAACCCTTTAAAATGCATGTTTAAATACTTGTGTCCCAAACTGTACATTTTGTTGTCTTATTAATACATCTTAAGAATATAACATTATATTCCCCACCCCAAAAGTAAATGGAAAACCTCTCCCAAGGGCAGGCCGAGACTGAAGTAAATAGAAGCATTTTACAAGGAAATACATTCCTGTCTGCAGTATTTGACAAAACATTTGTAGCTTCTAGTCCCTAAGAAATTAAATATATAAGGAGTTGCATAAGCAAAATAAAGACAACCACTCTATTTCTGTTGTTGTAAATGCACTTTAGGGGATTTTTTAAAAATTTCCAATATATTCAGACATGTTATTTTCTACCTTTTCATAACCAACAGCACTTGTATGAAAAAAAAGTATTGGATTAATAATGAAATATTCTGTGTGTTCCTTTTCAGCTATGTGCCTGATTTTGACCTCGTGCAAACTGTTGTTTAACATTATCAGCACTTGAAAATAATAATAATAATAATAATAAAAATAATAATATTAAAAATAATAGAAATAATAATAAATCTTTGGACCTTAGGCCTGGTATACACAGACATCAGAATGATGTGGCAATGTGGCAGGAGTCTGAGCTGGTAGAATGAACTGTTCCATTTCAGACATCAGGAGGAGGGAGGGATCACATTTTCAGTGCTTTGCTACATAAAAGTAATAATGAAAAAAACACACCTTCCAAACAGAAAATTAGCACAGCAGAAAGCAGGCAGGATTGGAACATCTTTGTTTGTTTGTTTTTAAATGCAGAAAGGGTTTCATGCCAGGGCGTTCAGAATAAACTTACATAAACTGGAGTACATAAACTAGTACACTCCATTATTCCACCTGATAATTTAATTGCTTTGTTTTGCTGAAAGTGTAAAGCAGGCCTAAGCCTGTGCTGGTTACTTGCTCATCCCTGGTATACATTTCAGTCAGTAGGCGATTCTGGGCTCAGTTGTATCTGGATGGTGTTGGAGTTTTCTGTGTCTGCTTTGCACTTGCTGGAGAGAGAGAATAAAGTTCTTGTCTAGCTTCCTAGAAGGTGCACCAAGTAGAGGGGGGCAGGCCTCCCCAAATATTTTCAATGAACGGGCTGGGCCCCTTCAAAGTTTTGTGGCAGCCGTGCGCGCATGCTGCAGGGCATGCTTGCATCATGCACACAAACCGCCAGGCATCTGCATGCCACATAAGCACAGCCTGCGGCACGTTTGTGTCGTGCACGCACATCCCACAGCATGCTGACACACACAATACAGGGGCATGCGGATGTCATGTGCGCATGCTAGGGGGGGGTGCTAACACCATGCCTTGGGGCCAGGGCCAGATTTAGGTTTGATGAGGCCCTATGCTACTGAAAGTAATGGGGCACTTTATATGGCCAGCTGTACTTTGTCAACAACAAATTGATGCTTTTTTGTGTTGATTGTATGCTATATGGTAATTTATGGACCTAATAGGTATCTAAAGGGACGCGGGTGGCGCTGTGGGTTAAACCACAATGCCTAGGACTTGCTGATCAGAAGGTCGGCGGTTCGAATCCCCACGATGGGGTGAGCTCCTGTTGCTCAGTCCCTGCTCCTGCCAACCTACCAGTTTGAAAGCATGTCAAAGTGCAAGTAGATGAATAGGTACCGCTCCAGCGGAAAGGTAAATGGCGTTTCCGTGCACTGCTCTGGTTCGCCAGAAACGGCTTAGTCATGCTGGCCACATGACCCGGAAGCTGTATGCTGGCTCCCTCAGCCAATAAAGCAAGATGAGCGCCGCAACCCCAGAGTTGGCCACAACTGGACCTAATGGTCAGGGGTCTCTTTACCTTAGGTATCTAAAGCCATTTGCACATGCAGAATGTAGGCACCCTATATATGAAAATGAGCAAACCGGTGATATTTTAGGGAACAGGCCCATTACTTACATCATAGGAGCCTACAAAACACTGTTGCTGTATGTGGGTTTTATTTTATTTGTTTTTTATCTTATACAGTGGATGCTTGGGTTGCGAATGTGATCCGTACGGGATGCACATTTGCAACCTGCAGCATCTGCAACCCGCAGCGGCACGTCCATGCATGCACGGGTTGCAATTTGGCGCGTCTGCGTAAAGCCTGATTTTGTGCTTTTGCGCATGTGCGACCGCCGAAACCCAGAAGTAACCCATTCTGGTACTTCCGGGTTTCGGCGGTCCGCAACCCGAAAAAATGCAACCTGAAGCATCTGTAACCCGAGGTATGACTGTATTTTGGAAATGAACATCCAGTTTTCTCCGCTTAAATTTTTTGGGGGGACCCCAAGAGAGTGGGGCCCTAAGCTATAGCTTGTTTAGCTTATATGTAAATCCGGCATGTACACACGGCATGCTGAATTGCATGCTTCCTCAAATGTCCTGCACAGAATGGATCTGGAAGGCCAGTTGGATGGGGCAACTATGTTTTTGAATAGAGGGAAGTTTGAAACCAGTCTCTCTTGAGGTTACTGTGTTGCATGCAGTTAGGGCTACTTTAATCCTATTGAAGCCTATACAGTACATTGATTTAGAACAGTGGTGTCCAAACTTTTTTCAAAGAGGGCCAAATTTGATGAAGTAAAGGGCCAACCAAAGTTGTTGACCTTTTTCTAGGATTGTGTTGAGCTTTTTTTATTTTTTATTTTTTTATAAAATATTTATTAAAGTTTCACAAAAAGCAGGAATTTACAAAGTAAAAAGAAAGCAAGAGAAAAAGAAAAGAAAGAAAAGAAAAAAATACAAAAAAATACAAAAATGCATAGAAAAAAAGAAAATACAAAATACAAAAACAAGAGAAAAAATTAAGTAAAAAAAAGTTAAAAACAAATCCTTTTTTCTCCGTATCTTTAAGCTCATTTGCTTGTTTCCATGACCTCCTCACACCTCCCTTTTTTGTATTACCGTTCACATAGTCAGTTCAGCAAATCCTTACCCTCTTTCATTTATCTTAACTCTATGTCTTAACATACTATAACTATATATTTTCATCCATTATCAATCCATTTTTACATATTCTTATTAGCCTTTTTGCTAATGCCACTTAATTTCAATCCAACATCATTTTAACATTCATTAATTTTACAATATTTCTGCAAATAGTCTTTAAATTTCTTCCAATCTTCTTCCACCAACTCTTCTCCCTGGTCTCGGATTCTGCCAGTCATTTCCGCCAGTTCCATATAGTCCATCACCTTCACCTGCCACTCTTCCAGGGTGGGTAGATCTTGTGTCTTCCAGTACTTTGCAATGAGTATTCTTGCTGCTGTTGTAGTGTGTTGAGCTTTTTTTAGAGTTGAAGTGCCATAGTGTTAAAGTTGAAGTGCTAAACTGCACTTTGCGCATGCACAGAAGTGCCAAATTGCAAACTGTGCGTGCGCAGATGCGCCACTGCGGGTTGCGAACGCTGTGGGTTGCAAACATGCATCCCGCACGGATCACGTTCACAACCCGAGCATCCACTGCATGTGTGTTCATGCAGGTTTTCAGCTTATCATGTCAGAGTCGTGCACCGGGGGTGCCAACCGTTTTGGGCTAGTGGGCACATTTGGCATTCTGAGACAGTGCCCTGGGTGCCAGTCAAAAAAACAGCTGCCCTAGGATGTGTGCCATCACACAAAATGGCAGCTGCATCTGAAACTGCAGCAAAAAGAGACAGGGACACAAAATGGTGCAGCCATGTACCCCTCTATGGGGAAAAGGCACCAACACCACCTACCACTTTGTTTGCTGCTCACAGAGATAAGCGTTTTGCACATCTCTTAGAGGACAGAGGGGTGGATGGATGTCCAATCGTTGCATCCAATAAAATGTGGGCATATTTAATAGTGTGGTTGAGGCTAAGCAAGTGTAAATGCGAACTGAGCAGGAAGAGCAAACGTCTCTTGTGTGTTGTGCATTGCTGAGGGTATATTTACTGAGACTTTTGTGGTGCCATGAGAGGTAATGGCAGGTGCACTGGTACTTGTAAACACTGGATTGTTGACCCCTAGGGTGTCTCTGCTCTAGTTCTATTCTGTAATACAGGAATAGGAATCCCTTGGTTCTCCATGTGTTGTTGGACTACAACCCCCCAACCTGCATGACATAAGGCAGGGATAGGCAACCTAAGGCCCGTGGGCCGGATGCGGCCCAGTCGCCTTCTCAATCCAGCCCACGGATGGTCGAGGAATCAGCGTGTTTTTACATGAGTAGAATGTGTCCTTTTATTTAAAATGCATCTCTGGGTTATTTGTGGGGCATAGGAATTCGTTCATCCCCCCCCCCACTCCAAAATATAGTCCGGCCCACTACATGGTCTGAGGGACGGTGGACTGGCCCACAGCTGAAAAAGGTTGCTGACCTCTGGCATATGGTCTGAATAGATGGGAAATGGAGTACAACGATATCTGGAGGGCCTCAGGTTCTAATGCATTTAGACAACCCTCTGTGTCCAACCTGGGGATGCGGGTGGCGCTGTGAGTTAAACCACAGAGCCTAGGACTTGCCGATCAGAAGGTCAGCAGTTCGAATCCCCACGACGGGGTGAGCTCCCATTGCTCGGTCCCTGCTCCTGCCAACCTAGCAGTTCGAAAGCACGTCAAAGTGCAAGTAGATAAATAGGTACCACTTCGGGGGGAAGGTAATCGGCGTTTCCATGCGCTGCTCTGTTTCGCCAGAAGTGGCTTAGTCATGCTGGCCACATGACCCGGAAGCCGTATGCCGGCTCCCTCGGCCAATAAAGTGAGATGAGCGCCACAACCCCAGAGTCGGCCACGACTAGACCTAATGGTCAGGGGTCCCTTTACCTTACTGTGTCCAACCTGCTTCTTCAATAAGTTCATAAAAGTTTAGGAAGGCCAGCAAATATGGAGAATGAAAACAGCCTGCAGAGTTGTGGCTGATATTGATCATCCTAGTGAAAATAGCAATATTTGTGGAAGGGATTTACATTGGGAATGCAGTGTGGAAGGGTTAACTCCCCACTCCCCAATCTGGATCATGCACCTAGGACTGCTATTTACGGTACTTTTAAAAAAACATGCACAAACACAATTGCTAATTGTCTGAGGATCATTGTGCATGTTATGTTAGGGCTTTGAAAGACTTGTAGGAAATGCTTTGGCTGTAAAAGGAATGGCTTGGCTGCCTTCACCTTAAATCTCCCTCTGCAAGGAACATTCTGCACTCATTGTCACTGCCGTAAGTCTCAAGCCACACAACTGAAGTCAGTTCTCCAAATGGAGTTATAAATCTGAAGCAATTGAGAGCAAAATCTGACACAAATTTAAACCCGGTGTAATGTGTTTGTGCCTTTATATCTGGCAGCAAATTTGGCCCTATATATTTTATTCCTAATTCTCACCTTAAATCAGTTTCAAAGGCTCAGCTGAATAAGATATGCCTCTGTAAAGTGTGTTTTAAATTAGGAGCTGGTGAAATACTGTGCTTTTGATTCCAGGATGAAATGTATATCCCCCTTGGAAAAAAATGTGCTTCCATTGGCTGTTCCCCCCCTCCTCACCCCCCCACCCTTGTCAAGAAACCAGGATCCAGAGAAGGGAAGAGCTGAAACAAAAACCTCTTTTTAGTTCATCCTCCAAATTTCTTCTGGGTGCAGAGAGGTGGTTTAAAAGGGCAGGTTCTATTAGGCCCAAGTATTTCTTTCGGGTGGGGAAGGAGTTTGGTTGCTTTAGGAAAGAAAAAGAAAGAAAGAAAGAAAGAACGAACAAGACTTCCAACTGGTTTTAATTTTATTTGTAATGTTCATGGGAACCAGCCACACATGCTTGGCTGAACTCAGGACTCAGATTTTTGGCAGGTTTTTTTATGAGCCCATCTTGGCAGGCTTTCAAGATGTCCAGATTGCTCACATTATATTTGAATAAGCACGACTCACTAGTTTAATCTGAATTGCCTGGTACACCTCTCATTAGTGCTAGTTAAGATGGGAAAATCATAACAGCACAAAGTGTTGCCGTCGGAGTTTGGCGGGGTTTGCCTGTAAATCTGCAATATAAAGAACTTTTAGGACCTTTCTGTGTGAACATTTAGTGTGTAAATTTATATTACTGCTACCATGGAAGCAATAAAGAAAATAAATCCTAACCTCACTGGCTTGAAAACTATCACAGGAGCTGTGTATCTCTTTGTTGGTGTGGCTGTTTTGATCCCACAAAAAACCTGTATGTAGACGTAGAAGTCCAATGGGATGTAAGTGATGCATGTGTGTGTGTGTGTGTGTGTGTGTGTGTGTGTGTGTGTACGCATGAAGGATTTCAACCTGTCATCTGTCTGGCTTACCACTGTATCATTCAATATGAAGACATTTAAAATCCACAGAAATCAGTATCACAGCCTGTGTGCAAAATCTGGAATACCACCGTTAACTAATGCTTTGAACATCTGAGGAAAACAAAGTGAAATCTCCAGCAGCAAACCTGCTTCCCCAAGTCTGGTGTGGTAGCGTCCTATTATCACATCTGGACTACTGTTGTCAGCATATTGGCCTAGCTAGCCAACCATTAACTATTTCCCTTGTAATGATGGGACAGAATCAATAACTATGGCAACCTCCAGACGGCTGCTTCCCCACGGCTGATTTAGCACTGTAGTGTTACACCAGAATTAGGGCGGGAAGGGGGGGGCGTGTTGTACATCGCAAGGAAGATGTGCCAAGTAATGCAAGAGTTTGTGCTACTGATTCTCTGGACTGTGCCATCTGCACTGGTCCTGCTAGCTCCCCCAACCCTCTGCCATTTGGACTGATGGTGTCCATCACAGGAATCAGCCTTGCCCTCATCTGGCTTGTGGGTATCAGCTGTGCTGAATCTGTGAG
This sequence comes from Podarcis raffonei, assembly GCF_027172205.1. Lineage (NCBI taxonomy): Eukaryota > Metazoa > Chordata > Lepidosauria > Squamata > Lacertidae > Podarcis > Podarcis raffonei. The sequence goes on from NC_070606.1 coordinate 76,582,583, forward strand.
CCAGACACTCTGAAAGTTCTCTGTATGGAAGCATCCACTACACTCCAGCTTAGCATTTCTGATTATGCAAATTGCACCTGCTACCTTGATTATATGTAAATAGCATCAGGGGTTGTGTTATTCAGGTGTTAACAGATTTGCATGGTAAAGGTTTCGATAATAATTTGCACTTGCACATATGCCGTGCAATCCTATGCATTGTTACTCAGAAGCAAGTCCCACTGCTTTCAATAGGGCTTACACTCAGGAAAGTGTGCAAAACAGAAAGTCCAGTGTATAGCAGCCAGTTTCTGTTTCTCCACCTGTAAAATTAGGAAAATAACAGAATACTATATTTTAAAAGGAGCCACGTTATGTCCCCAAGGTCAACTGAACTCGCAAGGCCAAAGCAAAATTACAGCTCAGCACCTCTACCTCTTGAAAATCATTGCAGGTTCCTTGCATATTAATTAAGATAACATTGCCAAGTCTCCTCTGCTAGGTAGCTTAGAACATGGATTTTGCAAGCAAACCTTGGAAAAATTAGATTGGAGCTAGGTAACTGGCCAGGTTTAGCCAAGTTTCTTGACTGACTCCTATTAAGCGCCTTAATAGTCTATTTGTCAGCAAGCCAACAAGAGATGTGAAATGCATTGGTTCTACAATCAGTGTAGATAATATTTCAATCAACGTTTTAGCCTTAAAGTGCAATAATACAATGGAGTCAGGCCTGGAGCCGGCAATTCTGTGGTTTGGGGAGGTAAGGTCGTATGTAATCATTGCAGAACAGCCAGGCCATAAATACTGTAAATGGCTGAAATGTTAATTTGTGATTTAAAAGCAATCTGAGAGACAGAGAAAGAACTGCCAAATGAAGATGGAACATGTTTGTAAGAGAATATAGTTCAGGACTACACTGCTATCGGAAAGCCAGTGTTTAAAAGTCCATGATGAGGCTTGCCTCTTTCGTATGGCAACTGGCACTCTCTAATAAGTACGACAGGCTGGAAAAAACATGGAATTTGAATATATTACCAGTAAATGGAAGTCCAAGTGGCAGGGGTGTAGGAAGGGGTGTGTGGTGGGTGCGGTCCACCCAGGTGTGATCCCTGAGGGGGTGAAAAAAGGCACACCGCAGGGGGTGACACTTACCTTGGGGCCTGGCCTGCAGCACGCCCAAGCTACACATCTCTCCTGGGAGTGAGGCTGTGGCTTGGGGCCCCTTGCTGCCCAAAATGGCAGCATGGGGCTTGTGTCCACCAGTGAACTCCATGGACAGATCGCTGTGGTGGCCCCGTGGGCGGCTTGCCCTGCCCCCATTGTGTGGATCGCCATGGCGCCCCCATGCACGGATCCCCCTGCCCCCACCGGGTGCCAGAGCAGCTAGCTATGCCTCTGCCAAGTGGCATATGACAAATCCTGAGATCTTAGCTCCTGTTTCCTACCTGGGCATCAGGCATTGGTTTAAAACAGATTTTCACACAGACATTTGAAGGAGGTCTGTAGCTTGGGTGTGCTTATTAGTCTGACCACCGGTGAACTGTTTTAAATTTAACTTTGCTTATGTTTTAAGCTAACTCTTTACATGGTTGTTCCAATCTGCTTGTTCACTGCCCTGAGATCCTATGGGATGAAGGGTGGTTTCAACAAATAAGCAACCGCCAAATCTCTTCCCACTTCCTCAAGCAGCATCTTATGTGCCATTTTGGCTTATTGGCCTTGTGGAAACTTTCACAAACTGGAGTCAGCCATATGAGAAAAGGACTGGATGCCAATGCATCTAATCCACAGAAGTGAGATGCCTAACAAATAACAGTAACTATGTAGCTGAAAATAGCCACTATCTTCCTTTTGCTGTCACCCAATATATGCAGCTAAGCTTTTGGGAGGAGTGGGTTCAGCCACTGTATTAAAATTGTCCAAGAACAAATTGAATAGTTTACTTTTTATTCTGTTTGTTAAACATATAGTGCTCAGATTTGATTCCTGAATGTACCCACTAAAAGAAACCACGACACTCCAGAATAAGAGATTGGAGGATTTTCAGCACATTAAAAAAAATGTGCCACAGAATTTCAAATTTTGCGTTTGTGCTGAAAATAGGAATGAATCCAAGGGAGAAAGGAAATGGATTCACTTAGATTCACTTTTCACTTGCAGCACTGGTATTTCTTCCTTATGTTTTAATTGATTTATTGGCTAGAAGAACATCACTTCCCACACACACACACACACACACACACAGCTCCCCAGCTCCTTCTGAAAGCATTTCAAGCTCAATATTGAAGGACTGGCTGGACCGCGTTTTCAAGGGCATCTGTTCCTGTCTGCTGCTGAGGATGGGGCCCATAGAGCAGACTGGAAAGATCCACCTAGAATTGCTTGAATTAAGTCCTTGCACCTGGATATAATTGTCGTGCTGCTGTGCTGGGGTTTTCTTAAGCTACTGGTAAAACAAATTAGCTCATTTTAACTGGCATCCAGTAGGGAAGCACACAACTCTCCTCATAGAATGTTTTTCAAATAATTATTTTTCTATTGCCAGCTTTAGCTCATGAATATTTTCCTAAGGCTGAGCGAGATTTTATTTTAAAAGGCAAAGCAGATGCAGATAAATAATAAAAAGAAAATCCTATTCTGGGCCTCAGTGTTAGCATTGCTTACAATTGGGATGTGAGATTTGTGTAGCCTTAATTGTATTTTTCTCCATTCGTTCCTTATCCCAACCTAAAAGCCAGATCAAAAGGATTGTGTCATGTCAGTCTAAAACAAAAAGAAAGCATCTCTCCTCAGCTGCAACCTGTAAGCCCTGCTATATATGGTTCAAGTACCTCCCTAGTAGGATTTTCCCAGTAATGATATAACTGGTTTATATTGTGGTATGAGGAAGGATCAAGAATCTTCCATATTCAGAATATGCATTTATGTGTGCTATGTGAGTGTATATAAAAACCACGAGATATCATTTCTCGGTGCATTCCTCATGCCTTACCGCAGTTGACTGCAAAAGCTTGCCCACATTTTGAGAAGTCCACTGAAGTCCACTGGACTTCCACTTCCACTGGCATACATGCCAACAAGTATGTTAGCTTGACTTAGTTCTGCAAATGGCAGAATGTTGAGAGAAAGGAATCAGGATTAAAAAGGTAAAGGGACCTCTAAGCATTAGGTCCAGTCATGGACGACTCTGGGGTTGCGGCAATCATCTCGCTTTACTGGCCGAGGGAGCCGGCGTACAGCTTCCATGTCATGTGGCCAGCATGACTAAGCCGCTTCTGGCGAACCAGAGCAGCGCACAGAAACACCGTTTACCTTCCTGCCACAGCGGTACCTATTTATCTACTTGCACTTGACGTGCTTTCGAACTGCTAGGTTGGCAGGAGCAGGGACCGAGCAATGGGAGCTCACCCTGTCGTAGGGATTCGAACTGCCCACCTTCTGATCGGCAAGCCCTAGGCTCTGTGGTTTAGACCAAATATTAGAATTGAATATTTCAGAGCTCTTAAAAGGGGGGGGTAGGAATTATGCTCAGAAGGGAAGTGGTGGTAGTCTTTTGTAGGCAGAAGGTAGTCTTTTGAGCAAGTCATTCAGTAAAAGGTGGGGCTGCGAGTACAAATAATATGCAGATAAGTAAATAAATAAATAAATAAATAAATAGGCAGTGTCATAGACTGGTTGGATGGAAAGGAATGGTGGCAGGAACCAGCTAAAGAACCCCTAAGGGAAGAAGGCTCAAAGCACGGGGAGTGGTGGTGGAAGAACAATGAGTGGTCAGAGAAAAAAGAAGGAGGTGTCAGAAGCTGAAGAGGTAACAGCACTTACGGTTTGGGAAGAGTCTGTGGCAGAGAGAAGTCCAGAATCAGAAGCAGGAGAGTGGGATGAGGGAGGCCAAGAGGCAGAGATGCGTCAGGCTTGTGAAGAGACACAGGGGTTTCCCCCTCCTGCTGTGAGAATCTTCCCTCCCCCCTGGTCTCCTAGAACCAGGAGAGGCATGAAGCAGAAGGAGCAAAGACAGGCACACAGGCACAGTCTCTGATTGCTTGTAGAAAACTCTGGAGAGGAGGAGATACAGTTGACTGTGGGAAGGCAGAAACTTTTAGTCTCAGCAACTGCTTCACGGGTGCAAAACTTCATGGAGATGAGTTGCTGTGCTCATTAGGCCTGATGCTCTTGTGCAGATCCTGTTTTTGCTAATAATAGAGTCTTAATTTCAATGGGCTCGGTGTGATTTAATGTTGGCTTGCTCCTGTCAGCCAGGAAGAGTTTGGTGAGGACAAAGTTGCCTGGGAGTGGCATCTGTTTTCTTAACAGTTTTGAAGAAGTGCAGACAAATGGTCATGGCTTGCTGTTCTTTTGCCCACTATCCCTGCCTACCTTCTGGAACAGGGGTGGGGAACCTCAGGCCTTGGTGTACATATGCACAAAAGCAACATTACTATATCCTGCCTTGGTCAGACCACACCTGGATTACTGTGTCCAGTTCTGGGCGCCACAATTTAAGAAGGATATTGACAAGCTGGAAGGTGTGTACAAGAGGGCAACCAAGATGATCAAGGGTCTGGAAACCAAGCCTTATGACGAACAGTTGAGGGAGTTGTATGTTAGCCTGGAAAAGAGGAGACTGAGAGGAGATATGATAGCCACCTTCAAATATCTTAAGGGCTGTCACATGGAAGATGGAGGACACTCGTTTTCTCCAGCTCCAGAGGGTAGGATCCAAACCAATGGCTTCAAGTTACAATAAAGGAGATTCCGACTAAGCATCAGAAAGAACTTTCTCCTTTCAAACAAGCAATTCCCCACCTATGATATCTGTAAACGAAACAGACTGTACAATACTGCCTATTGAACATTTAAATTGGCTCTACACAAATCTAGATTATATGGAGCAGCGGAGCGGCAGTTGTGGGGCTTTGCAAAGTCTGAGCAAAATGCAGAAGTAACCCACTAGGCTCCCTCACATCCCCCATTATAATAGTGTTCATAAATGCCCAACTGCTTAATATACAAACTCAGTTGTCTCTATCCACGGAAAGTACCGCCAAATGACTTTGTTTAAATTATACCAGTACTGATTCCAGCTTTCCTTTCCCCAGAAAATTGTGACCAAGAATAGCTATCCTCTAGTAAAACCGGGCTGGAGTAAAAAACTGGCACATCCAAAATTAAACTCTGAAGCTGCTGTCACTGTTTAATGCATTCCAAATTTTGGAGATGGTTTAAGCACAAATCTCTCATGGCTTTAGGCTACAATCTGATTTGCATGCCTAAATGGCAAATCTCAGCAAATCTCTGTGTACTGTAAACTCTGTGACTTTATCCCCTACATAAGAGCAGCCTCTGTCTAGCAATACGGATTGGCAGGAATGGTCGTTAGCCGTCTTTGTTTTTAAAAATTGAGTTCTTGTTCGCAACAAATAAGTGTTAAATGCAATTATTTCTGTACAAAAGAAAATGCAAAATTCCTATAAACATAAGTTTTGAATTTCTGCAGTGTGAAGTCTGCTTGAAAGTCATATTCTAAAAGGGTAAGGATTGCTTTGCTACATTAGCTAAAGGTACATCTAGTGTTCTGCTTCCAATAGTGGCCAGTCTTGACACACTTAGAATTTTCTCTTTCATTTCTGTATATGCTGGATAGACCTAGAGAGTAACAAAGGGCTGGGCTGTAATGGGAAGATGGGTTTTTTGTATGTGCATACATATCACAGTTCAGTGATAGAGCACGTGCTTTATATGCTGGCAGTCTCAAATTCATTCCCTGGCATCTTCAGCTAAAAAGGACCACAGACAGACATGAGTACTGGAAAAGACCTTGGACTGAAGCGTTTGAGAGCCACTGGCAGCTGGGGTAGGCAATACGGAACTAATGGTTCAAGTCTCTGGCTTGGTAAAAAGGCAGTTTCAAATATATTTGCATCCATTGCTGTGATTGATGCTGGTGATTGATTGCAGGTGGTTGGACTAGACAAACCTTGGGGTCCCTTCAAACTCTACAATCCTATGATCTATGAACATGTCTACATAAATGGTGAGATCCAATGTCACACCATTCAAAGAGATTCAAAGAGATTCCCTTTAACTTTCTCCTCCCCATGCAATCTGCTTTGCAACCCCCCACAACTACCCAAAACAGATTTCAGGGCCACTCAAGACAGGCAGGAGAAAAAGGAGGGCCAGGAAGTCCTAACAGAGCAAGCAGAATTCCTTTGCAGAAATGGGATGTCACAACTGAATATATGAGCCTTTCATTTTATTTTATTTTTAATGCTACAAGGTGTGACTGGAAAGTTTGGTGAATGGTCACAGAAATTGGACAGCGAGAAATATTCAAACATACATACCTTACAGGCCTTCAAAGTAGGCCCCCTCTGATACAATGCACCATTGACAACATTCGTAGAACTGTTGGAAACTTCTGGAGAAGTCCTCTTTTCGTACTGCTTTCAGTTTCCTTGTCGCAGCAGCTTGGACGTGTGAAATGTTGGGAAATCACTGCCCTTTCAGGGCAGATTTCAGTTTTGGAAAAAGAAAGAAATCTGGTGGGGCCAGATTGGGAGAATATGGAGAGTGGAACACCATTCGGACAGGCAAACATCGATCCCGCATCAATAACTCACGAACTCTGTCGACATTTGCCACCGTTCTGCTCAGCGAAGGTCTGCCAGACCAAGGGTCATCTTCGATGGTTTGCCACCCTTTACAGAAACACTTAAGCCATTCACACACTGTCTTTTGAGTTACAGCTTCATCTCCATACACAATTGTGAACATTTCATGGGTTCTTGATGCCGATTGTACATTCGAATATTTCTCCGTGTCCGATTTCTGTGACCATTTGCTGAACTTTCCGGTCACACCTTGTATATATGCGACATCCCACTTCTGTAATGGGAGTTCCCCTTCCTCAACCCTCTGGAGCTGATTTAGAGGCTGTGCAGGAGCTGTAGGGAAGTGGAGAGAAGTGAGAAGTTTTGTCGAAGAAGCAGAAGTCTGTTGCACAAATGGAAAAGCAGTGTTTAATACAGCCCAGTGTGTGTAGGCAAAAAAAGTTACATGGCAACTGTACACCACAGCAGTATTGACATTTGGGGACACATAACAAGCCTGGTCCACACTTGAACTTGAAGGAATCTCTGTAATGGTTACATTAGTTTTTGTGCAAAACTTAGAATGCTGGGCTGGGAACAACAACAACAACAACAACATCTGGGCTTCCCCAGCCACTCTGGGCAGCTTCCAACGAAGATTAAAAATACATTAAAATGTCACACATTAAAGACTTCCCTGAACAGGGCTGCCTTCAGATGTCTTCTAAATGTCAGGTAGTTGTTTATCTCTGGGACATCTGATGGGAGGGTGTTCCACAGGGCGGGCACCACTACCAAAAAGCTCCTCTGCCTGGTTCCCTGTAGCTTTGCTTCTCGCAGTGAGGGAACTGCCAGAAGGCCCTCGGAGCTGGACCTCAGTGTCCGGGCAGAATGATGGGGGTGGGGACGCTCCTTCAGGTATACTGGGCCGAGACCATTTAGGACTTTAAAGGTCAAAACCAACACTTTGAATTGTGCTCGGAAACGTACTGGGAGCCAATGTAGGTCTTTCAGGACCGTTGTTATATGGTCTTGGCAACTGCCCCCAGTCACCAGTCTAGCTGCCGCATTCTGGATTAGTTGTTGGGAAATCTTTTAGTGTCTTCTAATTCATTTATTTTTTGGGGAGAGTCTGCAATTGCCAATTTGCTTAGTATTTTAAGATGTTCTGTGAAGTTAAATCAACATATTTTCATTATGCATTTTCAAGTGCTTGAACTCTGATATCAGAGACCAGCATTTGTCGTGATGTCTTTCGTGCTGAATGCTTGGGTCCCGTGTCTGAAGCTTCAAGTTCTGCATATTAGGAGTAAATGGGAACGGACAAGAACAGCCCAAACACAATAGTTTTGTCTTACATGATTATAATCCTAGGCCAATATTTATGAAGAGCCAACTTCCAGTGGGAAATTAAACTAATCTGAAAAGCATAGTAAAATTCAAACCATGTACACTGGGAGAATTCCTCCAGTGTTTCTCTCTCTTTAATGCTTATTAATAGAGACAATAGTAAACCTAGAAGGAAGCTGCTGATATCCCTTTAGTTTTCATCATAACATGGGCTTTTGTTTAGAAAATCCCATGCCAGATCTTGTCATTTAATTACTGAGCGCACATTGTGACTAAACGTGAAAAAATAACGAATAATTTCCCTTGGAATTCCACTAAGTAAAATTTGTTACTGGACTTCTTCTTTTTTAAAGTGCTATTAAGGTATCTAGGTTTTCATGTTTTAGTTTACAGTATTTTTTAACTTCCTAATGTTGCTTATCATAACTTTTATCTATTTTTCTGTTCCATTTCTCTGGCCTGATGCATTTAAAAACACGCATGTTGTACATGCTATTGGTCTAAATAAATTAAAAAAGGGGTATGTGTTTGGGGGTATGGGACAAAAAGTGTGGAGTGGGGGCACACGTGTCATTGCTTTCAACAAGGAAGGTTCATCAGCAACATGAGATTAATATACAAAATTCAACAGGGATAAGGTCTGGAAAAGTTGACATTTAAAAAGAAGGTGATTAAATGAGTCAAGATATCCCATTACCTAGAACAAATCCACAATCCAATTAAATTCAATTAGTGTTTATACACCAATCTGAAAGACTTTTGAATGGAAGTTATCCTCTATTAGCATGCTTAGAGTTGCAGCTATGCTCCCTTTGACTGCATCAGAGGTAAATCATTCCAAGCCCAAGTCTCTTGGCTGCATTGGCAGCACCTTTGGGGACCAGTAGTCCTTTTAAACATAAATCCCAGCATCTTTTCTCAATGGAGAAACTGGCTCAGCCACTGGTGAATAGCACTCAGTAGGTTTCTCACTGAAACTACACTGCAGAACAATGGCTCAGGTTGGTAAATCTTCCCCTGAGCTTTCAGTCCTTTTTGGATATCCTATACTGGACGGTTTCCATTCATCTTGGCACTCAAAGCAAACAAATGTAACTATGCATCAGAGATGAAAGTGAAAATGCATATGTTAAATCCCAAGTGGGAACAGGCAAGTGAAATATATACATAGTGTTGCTTAGCAACAAACATGTTTCTTTTTTGGCCACAGGAACTGTGACATCAGTTAGAGAAGCCACTTGTCAGTATCACTTGTCAGAGATCTTCATCAGCTTCTCCCTTTATTTTGCTTGTGGTTAAAGATGAAAGTATTTTTGTGTGTGTCTCTCTCTCTCTCTCTGTGTGATGAAATAAGGTTGCAAACGTAATGCACTGGCTCATTAGTAAAAGCTAGCAGTCAGCTGATTTGCAGTGGGCATGCATTTGTAGGCAGGGTGACACACAATAAAAACCAAACAAAAGCAAAGGCATCAGTGTGGCAAGTAAACATTTAAATCATTAGTGACATCACATAAGAAACATACTGCAGCAAAGGAAGGAAGGAAGGAAGGAAGGAAGGAAGGAAGGAAGGAAGGTCCATTTGGTGTCCTTGTACCCATGGAAGTGCTTTTGATCCAGTAAATATTACTAAGGGGAGGCAAATTTTGCCAGTTACTCCTTGAGGTTCCACTCCCCACCACTGCTACTTCCTACCCTGTTCTGAAATGTCCATAATTATCTGGAGCAAATTTTAAAGAAGTGCTGGAGTGCAGGGGAAGGGGAAGAGGAAAAGGGACGCAGCAAATATTGTCCCAGCTCCTACTCTCAGACATGGTACTCAGCTTCTCAGCTAGATTATTCCCGAATGTTTTATACCACAAGCCATTGCATGGTTTAAACATAATTAGGTTACGGGCTACACATAAACAGGGTTCCAAGATACCTGGTATGGGCTTTTTTCCCAGACAGACCTCACCGAAACTCAGTTCTGGCACCTCTCAGGTGGGCGCCATTGCCGTTCTAAGAAAACAAGGGAGGCATTCACGATGAGTTCTAGCACCTCTTTTTTTTTAGAAAAATAGCATTGGCACTAACTAATGTTATCTCCAACCCCTGACACACACCCATGGTTTCTCTTTTGAAGAGTGGGATGGGCTTACAGTCACTCACATAGTTCTCATCCCAAGCAATGGAACTGGGCAAGCAGGCAGGCACTCCTGTGAGTGAGGTGGATCTGCTTGCCCTGGCACATCCAAGGGCATGTCCTGGGTGAGAGATGCTAGCCTGGTTCAGCAGGGTCATGGTCCGACTCAGGCTCACATGTCTCCCTGATTCCCTGAGCATCCTTGTTGAAAGGAGGTGGAGGGCTGGATCAGGTGACGCTTCCTCTGCTGGGATGTCTGGCTCTAGCTGGTTGATGATGTCTCTCCATGCACTCTTCAGCCCCTTCCTGACATCAGACTCAGTGACCTCATCCCAGTCCGCTTCCACCTCCGACCAGTCCTCCCAGGATGTCCCCACGGGGCTCATCAGAGGTATCACCTCTTTAGCTGGAGAGGCACCCACTCAATCAAATCCCATTCCACTAGCACATGAACACAAACTGGATTCCAACCAATAAAAACATTTCTAGAGATGTAAGAATGGCATTTATACAGCCTCATTAATCTTCACAGCAACATGGTAAGGTAGGAAAGATTCATTCTGTCCATACTTCAGATGGTGTATGTCTCTGTTCTGCATAGTTACCTTACACTTAAGGCACCCCCTCCAAGAAACCGGGGAGCTGTAATTTACCCCTCACAGAGCTACAATTCCCATGATTCTAGGGAGAAAATAATGTGCTTTAAAAGTATGATGTGTATGAAGCCTAAGTCTGAGAAAATGTGCCTTGCCTAAGGTGAGTTCTTGGCTGAGATGGGCTATGGGTTGAAGACTTCCTCTTGCACATTCTGAACCACTACACGCGACTGGCTCCTGTTATTAATTTTAATTCTTCTTCTTTCTGAAGTGGAAAGTCTCTCTCTCTCTCACTCACACAATGATTTTCATAATGGTATTTGTTTGAAATTGCCCACCCCCAGAAGAAAGGAAAGAGAAACTCTCAGTTGTACAGAAAAGTGATGTGTTTCAACAAAAATCTTATTCTGGGGGCACATACATATATATAAACTGAAATGTCTGAAGGACTTGGAAAAGATCCAATAAAAATGTCTAAAAAGAGGAATAAGATGCTATAAAATGTAAAAAGATACTTCTCTTTTCAGAAAATTTTATCTGATCTTTTTCAAGTCTTTTAGACATTTCACACACACCCCCACACCCCACACACACACCCAGAAGAAGATTTTTTTTTTGTCAAAATGCTCTGGGCCTACTAAACCATTTCCCTTTGCACCTGAGAGTCTCTCTTTCCTCCCTTTGCCCTCTGCTCTAATTTGTGGTCTTCCTAAATTTCTTCAGTCAAAACTAGGGTTTTCTCTGCTACCTTTTGGAGATTTTTACATTGAAGCTCTTTCAAAGAAACTCCAAAACACACACACACCCTCTAAAAATGAGGGGAATTTATCATCTCAGAAATAAATTAACCCTGTGTCAAGGCCTCTATGCAACCATTTCATAGAATGCAGCTGTAGGAAAAAGCCTGGATGTAATCAGTTCCAGACATGCCAACCTAGAGGGGCGCTTGTGTACATTCACATGGGACAGGCAGGATTCCAAGTGGCTTGTCATGTACAGATGTTCAGAAAGCAACATTTGCATTGGCTAAAAAATGGATCATGGGTGGAATTTTCTGAAAAAAGAAGATCCCTGGCCATGCTGCAGCAAGACTTGGCTCATTTCTCTGTAATTCATGTGGGGCACACATCAGGTTCCCCTGGTACATTGGAGATTCAGGATATGGGAAGCTGATCCAGATACAGAGGAAGTCAAAATACTAGTAAGTTCAGGGATCTGAGCCTCGTCACCACTGGGTTTTACGTCCCTGTAGCACTGCTGCCTACTGGCAGGAGAAAAATGTTGGGTGATGTGGGAGGCAGTGATTTCAATGTCTAGTACAGTCATACCTCGGGCTGCGAACGTGATCCGTTTGGGAGGCACGTTCATAACCCGCAGTGTTAGCTGCCTGAAGCGCCACGTCTGCGCACGCGCATGACATGATTTGGCGTTTCTGCACATGCGCGTGACGTCATTTTGCGCTTCTGCGCATGTGCGAGTGCCGAAACCCAGAAGTAACCCATTCCGGTACTTCTAGGTTCAATCCAAAAATGCACAACCCGCAGTGTTCGTAACCTGAGGTATGACTTACAGTGTCATTACACACACACACACACACAGAGAGAGAGAGAGAGAGAGAGAGAGAGAGAGAGAGAGAGAGAGAGAGAGAGAGAGAGAGAGAGTCATACATGGCCTTATCCAGAACCACAACTGCCTTTAGCTATGCAGAGCAGTTATGGATAAGATGCAGGCAGCTAGCCCAGAAGGACTGATCCAGAAGAGTGGATCAGTACTGTTTGGCAAATATGCTTAATAGGAAAATGTATTGGTTGCTTGCGACCACTCTTAAACACAACCCCTTCGTCAGCAGGTTGGGAGTCAGCATCCCCTTGAATCATTAGCTGGGACCCTTTTGTGAAGTTTGGATCATTTCTAGAGTTACGACGTTTAAAATTATTCGTCTTCTTCTTCATCACCATCACCATCACCATCACCATCACCAGCAACATCATCTTCCCACATTATATTTTATGTAATTAATGTGCCTCTTTTTTTCATTTTACAGGTTAATAGCTGAACCCAAGAACAGGGCAAGCAGTCACTTCGGCCAGCTTGCATAAAGTTGGTTGTCCAACCTTACAGAGCCATGTCTTACAGAAGCACAACACGCCTCCACTGGAATTCAGGGATTTAATGTCACCAGCCCCATGCTGTGGGACATTCTTTCAGCAGAGATTTGACAGGCTTGCTAGCTTTTTGCCTTTCAAGCTTTGAAGATCTTTTAATGCCAACTAGCCTGTGCCATTGTTTGAAATGTTCTTGAGTAGCCAATCATCTTAATGATTGTGCTGTACTGCTTTTAATGGTTTCTAAAATGTGCTTTGTATTGCTTTGCACTGCCCTGATATGTGTGAGAGTGCGGCATATAAATACAAATGAAATAAAGGAAAACATCGGGACATAGCATTTTCTGAAAAAACTGATGCATAGACTTTGTGTGGCTAGAGGGCAAAAACACATTATACTTTTATGATGGACTGCTGGCCATTCATCTAACAAAGATTCTACAGGGCAAATTGCACATGCCGCATTCCACAATATATGGTTGTTAACAGCTTCCTTTATATTGATACCAGCAACTTTCGGACTCTTTATATTGATATCAGCAACTTGGCTATTATTGTTTAGATCTGAACTATGCTTTCAGGTTGGGTTGAAGTGGTGGAATGGTCAGTTTGCCCCCCCCCCCAATAATAATAAAAAAGACAAAAGAAGAAAGAAAAACAACTCTGTGTTGTTTTTTAAATAATAATAAAAAATGCTGGAAGGATAGAAGCCTCTGCCTAAGAGACTGGATGCTTATACAATAGGATTTGAAGAGCAAATGGTGTGATGAAGCCAGGGAGTTGAATCCTACATCAAGGAATGTGATGAGAATTGCTATTAAAAAGGTATGAAGGTCTAGCGTGGTGGCTGTGCACCAACGTTTAAGAAATGTGGTTAGTTGGAACATGGGACAGGTCCTTCTCAGTTGTAGTACAAATTGTGTAACTCCCTTTCCCAGCAGGCTTACCTGGGCCCTTCCTGATCCTTTTCTTGGCATCTGTAGAAGGCCATATCTGTAGAAGGCCAGTGTGGTGTAGTGGTTAAGAGCGGTAGTCTCGTTATCTGGGGAACCGGGTTCGCTTCCCCGCTCCTCCACATGCAGCTGCTGGGTGACCTTGGGCCAGTCACACTTCTTTGAAGTCTCTCAGCCCCACTCACCTCACAGAGTGTTTGTTGTGGGGGAGGAAGGGAAAAGGAGAATGTTAGCCGCTTTGAGACTCCCGAAGGGGAGTGAAAGGCGGGATATCAAATCCAAACTCTTCTTCTTCTTCTTTCTTTTTGTCCTATTCCTTCAGTATTATTATTATTAAAATTTGTATAATGCCCTATACTTGCAGGTCTCAGGTAAGCTCTTATTGCTGAGACTGACTGCTTCTGGGTTTTTATTTGGGCTACTTAAGATCCCGTTTCATATTTTTTATTATTTGTTTTTATTTGATTGATTTCTTCTTTTATTGCTAATTTTCCATTGTATGGAAATAGTTTTCTCCTAAATAAAGTTTCTTTGCTTGTTTTGGTATGCTGCTTTGAGAACCCTTTTGGGGCAGAAAAGCATCCAAAATAAATAAAGTACTATCAGATTCTAGCACTTAAAGAATTTGAGAAATTTTGGTTTTAAGAAAGTTTGGTAGTGCACCCTCTCTTGAAATCTCAAGATTCCCTCTAGCAGTTGAATTAAACTGTAATTAAGCAGCTAAAGACAAATATTACAACTGCTGATCCTCAGTAGTCTCAACACTGGCTCCAAATGCTAGTCCAAAATAATAAAGTCTGCTTTAAAATCTGTTTTAGTCCATTTCCAAAAGGAATGGACTCCTGTGGTTTGGGACAGGCATCCTTATATTAGCTGCCAATCTGAATATGATACAGAGATGGTATTGCTAAAAAGGCACTCGCAACCACTCTGTTTATATTAGAAACTATGATGGGATCCAGGATGTGTTAGAAAACCTGTGTATCTTAGGGGATCTTAACACCTGAGATTCTTAGGATATTAATGTAATTTATCCAAGCTACAGTGGTACCTCAGGTTACAAAGACCTTGGGTTACAAACACTTTGGGTTACAGACTCCGCTAACCCGGAAGTAGTACCTCGGGTTAAGAACTTTACCTCAGGATGAGAAGAGAAATCGCGTGGCGGCAGCGGGAGGCCCCATTAGCTAAAGTAGTACCTCAGGTGAAGAACGGTTTCAGATTAAGAACGGACCTCTGGAACGAATTAAGTTCGTAACCAGAGGTACCACTGTAGTCCTTATATGAACTTTGTAACATCAAGAGTTTGGTACCGAACTTTGCCTGTTTTTCTCTCCTCTGCCCACTGCCTTTTCCTTTTGTGTCATGTTGTTTTAGATTGCAAGCCCAAGGGCAGATACTCTGTGAGGGGTTTTTTATTTTTTAAAAATTATTTATAAGCCATACTGAGAGCTTTCCAGCTGAAAAGTGTGGAATAAAGCTTTGAATGAATGAATGAATGTATAAATAAATAAATAAATAAATAAATAAATAAAAATAAATAGACAAAGGAAATTGTACACATCTGATTAGGCTTATTGGACCTACTTTGTTTTAACTAGAACCCAAAGCTCCACTATACAGAGCCAAGTACAAAAGACATACAGTCAATAATCAAAGGGTAATCCCATTGAAATGAATGGACATGTCTAAGTTAAGACGATAAAATTCAACAGATCTACTCTGAATGAAACTTAGAAACAGTTGAATATATCCATTATTTCTAAACCTGCATGTGTACATATGAATTAGCATGTGCAGGTATTATGCAAATCTGCAGTCTCTTTTGCATTCTTTTTGATGATAACCTTCCGCATTTTTTGGCCATGCAGAACTGGCCACACTACCAGGTGGATCAGTGCAAAGTCCAGCATTTTGTTGAATGCCAACCAAATAAAAGTGTACAATCTGAGCCTAAAATTTGTTTTCACTAAAAGAACTGCACTGAGGCATCATACGCACCAAATGTTCAAAGCAACATCATATCACTTGAAACAGTCATGGCTTCCCCCTAAAGAATATTGGGAAATGTAGCTTGTTCAGGGTGCTGAGAGTTGTTCGGAGACTGCTATTATCCTTGAAGAGTTACAATTAACAACCATACCCTCTTCCCACTAATATAAATATGTTGTTGTTGTTTAGTCGTTTAGTCGTGTCCGACTCTTCGTGACCCCATGGACCAGAGCACGCCAGGCACCTCTGTCCTCCACTACCTCCCGCAGTTTGGTCAAACTCATGCTGGTAACCTCGAAAACACTATCCAACCATCTCATCCTCTGTCGCCCCCTTCTCCTTGTGCCCTCCATCTTTCCCAGCATCAGTGTCTTCTCCAGGGAGTCTTCTCTTCTCATGAGGTGGCCAAAGTACTGGAGCCTCAGTTTCACGATCTGTCCTTCCAGTGAGCACTCAGGGCTGATTTCATTAAGAATGGATGCATTTGATCTTCTTGCAGTCCATGGGACTCTCAAGAGTCTTCTCCAGCACCATAATTCAAAAGCATCAATTCTTCGGCGATCAGCCTTCTTTATGGTCCAGCTCTCACTTCCATACATCACTACTGGGAAAACCATGGCTTTAACTATACGGACCTTTGTTGGCAAGGTGACGTCTTTACTTCTCAAGATGCTGTCTAGGTTGGTCATTGCTTTCCTCCCAAGAAGCAGGCGTCTTTTAATTTCGTGGCTGCTGTCACCATCTGCAGTGATCATGGAGCCCAAGAAAGTAAAATCTCTCACTGCCTCCATTTCTTCCCCTTCTATTTGCCAGGAGGTGATGGGACCAGTGGCCATGATCTTCGTTTTTCTGATGTTGAGCTTCAGACCATATTTTGCACTCTCCTCTTTCACCCTCATTAAAAGGTTCTTTAATTCCTCCTCACTTTCTGCCATCAAGGTTGTGTCATCTGCATATCTGAGGTTGTTGATATTTCTTCCGGCAATCTTAATTCCAGCTTGGGATTCATCCAGCCCAGCCTTTCGCATGATGTATTCTGCGTATAAATTAAATAAGCAGGGAGACAAAATACAGCCTTGTCGTACGCCTTTCCCAATTTTGAACCAATCAGTTGTTCCATATCCAGTTCTAACTGTAGCTTCTTGTCCCACATAGAGATTTCTCAGGAGACAGATGAGGTGATCAGGCACTCCCATTTCTTTAAGAACTTGCCATAGTTTGCTGTGGTCGACACAGTCAAAGGCTTTTGCATAGTCAATGAAGCAGAAGTAGATGTCTTTCTGGAACTCTCTAGCTTTCTCCATAATCCAGCGCATGTTTGCAATTTGGTCTCTGGTTCCTCTGCCTCTTCTAAATCCAGCTTGCACTTCTGGGAGTTCTCGATCCACATACTGTTTGAGCCTTCCTTGTAGAATTTTAAGCATAACCTTGCTAGCGTGTGAAATGAGTGCAATTGTGCGGTAGTTGGAGCATTCTTTGGCACTGCCCTTCTTTGGGATTGGGATGTAGACTGATCTTCTCCAATCTTCTGGCCACTGCTGAGTTTTCCAAATTTGCTGGCATATTGAGTGTAGCACCTTAACAGCATCATCTTTTAAAATTTTAAATAGTTCAGCTGGAATACCATCACTTCCACTGGCCTTGTTATTTGCAGTGCTTTCTAAGGCCCATTTGACTTCACTTTCCAGGATGTCTGGCTCAAGGTCAGCAACCACACTACCTGGGGTGTACGAGACATCCATATCTTTCTGGTATAATTCCTCTGTGTATTCTTGCCACCTCTTCTTGATGTCTTCTGCTTCTGTTAGGTCCTTACCACTTTTGTCCTTTATTATGGTAATCTTTGTACGAAATGTTCCTTTCATATCTCCAATTTTCTTGAACAGATCTCTGGTTCTTCCCATTCTGTTGTTTTCCTCTATTTGTTTGCACTGCTCATTTAAGAAGGCCTTCTTGTCTCTCCTTGCTATTCTTTGGAAATCTGCATTCAATTTCCTGTATCTTTCACTATCTCCCTCACATTTTGCTTGCCTTCTCTCCTCCGCTATTTGTAAGGCCTCGTTGGACAGCCACTTTGCTTTCTTGCATTTCCTTTTCATTGGGATGGTTTTCGTTGCTGCCTCCTGTACAATGTTACGAGCCTCCATCCATAGTTCTTCAGGCACTCTGTCCACCAAATCTAAATCCTTAAACCTGTTCCTCACTTCCACTGTGTATTCATAAGGGATTTGACTTAGATTGTATCTTACCGGCCCAGTGGTTTTTCCTACTTTCTTCAGTTTAAGCTTGAATTTTGCTATAAGAAGCTGATGATCTGAGCCACAGTCAGCTCCAGGTCTTGTTTTTGCTGACTGTATAGAGCTTCTCCATCTTTGGCTGCAGAGAATATAATCAATCTGATTTCGATACTGCCCATCTGGTGATGTCCATGTGTAGAGTCGTCTCTTGTGTTGTTGGAAAAGCGTGTTTGTGATGACCAGCTTGTTCTCTTGACAGAACTCTATTAGCCTTTGCCCTGCTTCGTTTTGATCTCTTGTTCCTTTTATCTCTTGATTCCCTACTTTAGCATTCCAATCCCCTATAATGAGAAGAACATCCTTCTTTGGTGTCACTTCTATAAGGTCTTGTAAGTCTTCATAGAATTGGTCTATTTCAGTTTCTTCAGCACCAGTGGTTGGTGCATAAACTTGGATTACTGTGATGTTAAAAGGTCTGCCTTGGATTCGTATCGAGATCATTCTATCATTTTTGAGATTGCATCCCAGTACAGCTTTCGCCACTCTTTTGTTGACTATGAGGGCCACTCCATTTCTTTTACGGGTTTCTTGCCCACAGTAGTAGATGTGATGGTCATCCGAACTGAATTCGCCCATTCCCGTCCATTTTAGTTCACTGATGCCCAGGATGTCAATATTTATTCTTGCCATCTCATTTTTGACCACCTCCAACTTACCTAGGTTCATGGTTCTTACATTCCAGGTTCCTATGCAATATTTTTCTTTACAGCATTGGACTTTCCTTTCGCTTCCAGGCATATCCGCAACTGAGCGTCCTTTCGGCTTTGGCCCAGCCGCTTCATCAGCTCTGGATCTACTTGTACTTGCCCTCCGCTCTTCCCCAGTAGCATGTTGGACGCCTTCTGACCTGAGGGGCTCATCTTCCAGCGTCATAACTTTTATATGCCTGTTGTCTTTGTCCATGGAGTTTTCTTGGCAAGGATACTGGAGTGGCTTGCCGGTTCCTCCTCCAGGTGGATCACGTTTGGTCAAAACTCTCCACTATGACCTGTTCATCTTGTGTGCCCTGCTCGGCGTAGTTCATAGCTTCTCTGAGTTCTTCAAGCCCCTTCGCCACGGCAAGGCAGTGATCCATGAAGGGGAATATAAATATAGTGAATCCATTTCAACCTTAGGCCACTTCTGATTTCTACTGTTATCATGGGCCAAACCAACATCCTGCAATTTAGCAGGGCTGGAAATTTGGCTTCTAGATTCAATCCATCTCAAATAGATTTTGGGAAGTCTTCTGTTATTTTACCTTAGCACATTTTTTTTTTTGCATTAGTTGTTAACTATAGCTATTCATAAGGCAAAGAAGTTAATGTGCTCTTCAAAGTATGTAATTTAAAGGGCCTGAAAGGCTGCCAGCCTTTTATATGCCAACATTCATAGATTGAGAAGCAGTGACTGCCAAGTAAAACAACAAGTGAATGAACGCACACATGCACAGGGCTGAGAAGAAGGAAGTAGGGTTCTGCAGGGCTGAGAAGGGCTCTATTCTGGCAGCAAACAATATTGGAAGATCGGAATGACCGTGTGCCATTTATGCCAATTGGTACTAAGTATCCCTGGAACAAGGAGCAAATTGTGTTCCTGCTGGGCAACAGACCTCCCCACCTTTCTTGGGGTGTGTGTGAATTGTGGCAACCACTTTACTAACTAAAGGGGTTATGAGGTGGAGTTGGCCTAATAGGATCCTGAGGTCAGGGGTTGAGCTCAGATGATAAGTCCAGTTTTCACAATGGTTTTTCATTTGCATTCCATAAATCATGCCCAACTAAGACTGTAATCTCTCCCCCACCTATCTGGGAGAAAGAGACACTGAATTAAATAGGGCTTACTACCAGTGCATACCCTTCAACATTTCTCTGACAAAAATAGGGACTTCCCATTCCCTAATGATAATTTTACTATTTATACCGCACACATCTTACTGGGTTGCCCCAGCCACT